>NC_084738.1:20090219-20390219 GCF_033978785.1 Entelurus aequoreus
AACAACTTTAACACTGTTCCAAATATGCGCCACACTGTGAACCCACACCAAACAAGAATGACAAACACATTTCGGGAGAACATCCGCACCGTAACTCAACATAAACACAACAGAACAAATACCCAGAAACTCTTCCGGGTACTTTATTGATTCCTTCAGGAGAGTTCCCTCAGGAAATTTAAAATTCCAGCAGCAGTGTACAGAATTGAGATCGAATTTAAAAAGTAAATAATGGGGGTGTAAATGGAAACAGAATAGAAAAAAATTACAATAAGAATAAAAATAAAAAGCAACAATGAGAATAAAAATATAACAGTAAAATAAGAATATAACAAGAGAAACTAGGCAGTAGTGACCATGCTATGAAAAAGTATTGCACTGTTATTGTTTTGAGGCATGTTAAAAAAAATAATGTACTTTGTGACTTCAATAATAAATATGGCAGTGCCATGTTAGCATTTTTTTCCACAACTTGAGTTGATTTATTTTGGAAAACCTTGTTACATTGTTTAATGCATCCAGCGGGGCATCCCAACAAAATTAGGCATAATATTGTGTTAATTCCACGACTGTATATATCGGTATCGGTTGATATCGGTATCGGTAATTAAGAGTTGACAATATCGGAATATCGGATATCGGTAAAAAAGCCATTGTCGGACATCTCTAATATATATATATATGTATGTATATGTATATATGTATGTTTCTATACAGTATGTATGTATGTATGTATGTATGTATATATATATGTATACATGTATGTTTATATATGTATATATATATACTTATATATAAATATATGTGTATATATGTATGTATGTGTATGTATATATGTATATATATACTTATATATAAATGCATGTGTATATATGTATGTTTATATATGTATGTATGTATATATACATATATATATATACACAAATATATTTATATGTATTAGGGGTGTAACGGCACACAAACATTTCGGTTTGGTACGTACCTCGGTTTAGAGGTCACGGTTCGGTTCATTTTCAGTACAGTAAGAAAACAACAAAATATACATTTTTTGGTTATTTATTTACCAAATTTGTTAAAAATGGCTGTATCCTTTTAACATTGGGAACACTATAATAATTCTGCCCACGTTAATCAACATTAAACTGCCTCAAGTTGTTGCTCAGATTAAATAAAATGACAAAACTTTTCTTCTACATATAAAAAGTGCAACATTAAACAGTTTCAAGTCAACTCATCGTGCTTAATTTATTACAGCATATGGGAAGCCTGTAGTTGATTTTTATTATGTAAATGTTATATTTTTATCAACATGTGATAGCAGGGACCTTGCCATTCAAAACTAGGCTGCTCCATTACTAATCATTAATGTAACTATAGCTGAAAAAATAGTACAATAGCAATAGGAGAGACTATTCATCCCTGAACACCATGGAGTTCATGTAGGTTTAATGATGCAATTACATTATTATATCAACTATCAGAGACAGAAACTCTTCATTTAACATAATGTCCTTTTTTGCTGCTTCAACACAGCTCAATCAACACAGAAAAAGGTAAAGTGAAATAACAGACAGACAGGGCTTTGCTGTCCGTAACACACACACACGCACACACGCACACACACACACACGCACACACACACACACCGCAAAATAAACTAACGTTACGCTAAAAGCGAATTAGCCTTCACCTCAAGCCAGGACTGCGAGCGAGCTGAGCTGCAGTTTATATTTCTAGAACCTCAACGGGCTCATAGTGATGTTACTAGTAGTTGACTGGGAGGTGTTTATTATAATTTGGGGAGAGTCCGCTGCCTGATGCTTACCTACTAAACGCTAAGCACTGACTACATGCGCTCTGAATACGCACTGCTGATTGGCTGTTACCGCTCTGAATACGCACTGCTGATTGGCTGTTACCGCTCTGTTTGTAACCAATCAGATGGTTGTGTGGGTGGGACAATGCTGGGTGCTGTGTAGAGTACTGACAGACAGGCAAAAGGAAGCGGAGCAGCTTGTTAAGACTTTAGCTTAGGCGGCTACTTTATATGTTCGTGGGGAAACTCGTTCGGTACACCACCGAACCGAACCCCCCGTACAGAAACGGTTCGATACAAATACACGTACCGTTACACCCCTAATACATATATATATATATATATATATATATATATATATATATATATATATATATATATATATATATATATATATATATATATATATATATATATGTATGTATTTTTTTAGGGCTTTTGTTAGGTTTTTTTCACAATGGTATCCAAAACAAAGGTTTTTGTGTCATCAATTATCTATGACCGCATAGATAATTTCATTCATATTCTGTATATTGCATGTGTGTTTGAGCACACTGTCTCATGCCCTGACTCTGACAAGGAGCTAATTAACCGGGTGTTGCCCTGGTGCCCTGAGCAGGTGGCTGGAGCAGCAAGGAGCACAAGCACACACACACACACACACACACACACACAAACAAACAAACACAATGGCAGCAACCAGCATAAGAGCCTGTTCGGGCATGCTGAGAGTAACACAGGGGGTGTCTGGATCACAACCTGCATGGACCCAGAGAGGAAAGATGGTGGTCAGAGAGTGGTCCTCTCCTCTTCAAAGACCAGTGTTAGTCATGGGATTTTGAGTAAAGGAGGTTACACAGGTTTCCAAAATCAATTGGCTGGAATTAGCGGTTTAGGCTTTGGGGGAGGTAAAGAGTAGATGTATTCTATCAAATGGGCAGTGAAGAGTGGTCGGTCACAAACGCACTTGGATTGTATTCGTTGTGTCTTCCACAGGCACCGTTTGTCATGGAACACACCTGACAGAAGGCTCTGTGAGCTGGCTTTGAGCACCTGTATAGAGAGCTACAATAGACCACTGTGCTGTTTTTGAGTCACCGTGTTACCTGGCATGTCATCTTGTATTCTAGACTGTAAAATGAAAAAAAGCGCAGGAAAGAAAGTTGGCTTGTAGTTGATCAAAGCAGTAATTTAGTCATAACTCTCAATGTGTTGCTTTTTATCTTGATATGCACATATTTTCTTCTCACATACTAAAAATGGTTTGCCAAGTGTGCAGCGTGTTTGTTGTGTGATTTCCTAGACAACACCAGAGCTATTTTGAAGCGTCTTAGCACTCTCGAACTCAACATGTTTTACAGCATTTGGAAAATATTTGTGTCAATGAAACAAGGCATTTAGTAAAGCTTAATTGTGTAGGGGTTGTCCAAGTGTCAGGTTGGGTGTACCCAAGTGCTTCAAGGTGGTGCTATACTTGTAGCTCCAAATCATAGGGTATTTTTACCCAATTAGAGCTGCTAAAAATAATATAAAACATGAATTAAAATATTATCATAAAAATAAATAAATCAATATCACACAAGATACAATTAAAGAAATGAAGTAAATATTGCGATAACATGTAATTATTAGTGCAGTCCAATGATTCATATTAATAAAGATTCATCACAGTAAATTACGTGCTTGGAAGATTTAAATTATTTTAATATACACCCCAATATTTTGATACAAATGCAATGTTACTATCAGAATGTCATACACATTTTATATATATATATATATATATATATATATATATATATATATATATATATATATATATATATATATATATATATATATATATATATATATATATATATATATATATATATATATATTTTATTTTTTTTTTTTTTTTTTGTTTTTTTTTTTGTTTTAAAGTTTGCTGACAATGTGGTAACAGTATTTTCAAAAATCCTGATGGGGTTTATTTTGAAGCGAAATGTGTCACAAAGCACACCAGTCAGTCTTCTCACTCATCTTTGTGCAGGCGTATGCTTTGACCTGATCACTGACCGCAGAACTACCCGCACAGCCTTTCGGTTAACCATCTGCGGTTAAGGTAAAGGAGCATGTGGGGTCAAAATTAATTGGGTGATTAATCTGTATTGATACATGATTAATGCAATATTTTTTGTGATTAATCATGTGTTTACTTGTCAAATGTGACAGCCCCAGTTAGTATTTAAAAAGATGTACATAAAAATAAAAAATAAAATGAATGTATTTTTAAATATCCCCATACAAACCCATAGACAGGTGGCACTTTATGTCCAAATCATTTCGTAGTCTTAGCCAAAGTCTGAGGTCTCTTCCAAGGTTTCTCATTATTCCCATTGGGTTGAGTTTTTTCTTGTCCTGATGTGGGATCTCTGCCGAGGATGTCGTTGTGGCTTGTGCAGCCCTTTGAGACTTTTGTGATTAATGGCTAAATAAATCAACTTTGATTCATTGATTGATTAATAGTTATGTCAAATGCATTCAATAATAACAAACTGAAGTAGAATTAAAAATATAGTCACTTTTGAAAACAATGTAAAGACAAAATTGCACAAAATGTTTTGTCCTGTAAAAAACAAATCCTCCTCGGCAAACTTTAATCTTGGCGTGGGGTTGTCCAAAGTGTATTTTTTGTGCACAAGCACTTAAAAACAAGCCCATAAACATTCCAGGGTTGTGTTGACAACTACATCTCAGAGATAGATGTGCTTGTACATCACATAGAGGCAATGTTTTGCGTTATTTCATCCACTTCTCGCTTTAGTTTGTCATTAAGTGTCTGGCAATTTTTGTTAAGCTGTCACAACCATCCCCGCCACATGTGTTAAAACACTCAAAAGATTAGATTCCGGAGCTTTCTTAACATTCTCCACACTTGAACATGCCTCGTCTTACTTTGTTGGCCGATCTTGTTGCACGGCAGTAAATCAACAAGATGCCATAAGAGGGCCGTCGGTTCTTCAGCTGCACATGCAAAACGTGATCCATCACTTTCAAGTTCTGTGACAGGGTGTTAACGGTCCCAAATGCTTGCAGCTGCGAGCATGTTTGCATTTTGCTCTGCGTGTTTGCTTGATCACAAAAACAGTACCCTACCTGCACCTAAATATATATAATTAACTCCTTGGCATCACAGTGTCATGCAACTAAATGCTTTTAAATATCTTTTAAAGAATGGGGCAGCAAAGGTCAGTCCCAATGACTGAGCGTGACTGAGCCTTATTTTTAATTCATATTCAAACCAGTATTTGATTAGCGTCTGAATTCCAAGCAAATTTGGCGGTAGCATGGTCAGACGGAATTGGGAGACAGTCTGGGAATGTGCCTCCCCCCTTTTTTCCCTGATCTGAGATCTAGGTAAACACGTGCCTCATTTCCCAAAGCCTGGTGACAGGCTACCTTTTTCTATTTGTGGATTTCATGCAAGGCTCTTGTGATTACAGATCTAAATGTGTATCTCTAAGTCAGTCTGGTTCTATACTGGCTCTTAATGATTAGAATAGTATAGCTGTCATTGATTTGGCACATCTAGATTACTTACTTTTATTGATCTACAATATTGGTGGACCAGTCATGACACCACTCTATTAAAATGACCAGATAATATTCTGACTAACCATACCAAGACTAAATGTTGTCTGGTAATCTTCAAAACATACAGTATATTTTATTTGGCTTGGCATTAGGGCTGCAATGATTAATCAACATTATTTATAAAAATTAATCGACAAAAATGTTTCGTTGTCAACTAAAATTTGACTCTACAGACCGCACAGATTATTCATCTTTACACTTTTGTTCCTTTGCGGAAATGATTGCAGCTAATTAATCCAGTATTAGATCAAATTAATTGTTGTACTGTCTATAGATGTTCTTATTCATCCAGGTCATTGTAATCTCAGGGCATGCAATCGATCGCAACTGGACTGTTTGGTTTGTCTTAGAAGACGTTTCTCCTCCCATCCGAGTAGGCTTCATCAGTTTGTGCTCATTGACATTGTAGAATACAATTGTCTTACTCGATGTCATGTTTACACTACATCTTGCTTTTTAGGTTTGTTGATATATTATTTACTGTGGTTACAGTAAATACTTTATGTAATAAAGTAAAACCTTTTGTTTCTCAATAATTTAGGTTTATTGTGTTACAATTTAATTTCCTATAATAGGTTTTAAAAATCAGTTCAAATCATGTCGAGGACTCAGCGTCATAATCATATGTGTACAGAACGTAAGCAATATCGGTTTGTCTCGTTGACGGATCGTGAAAACAATTGCAATGGTTTTGGTAGTTTTTAGGTTTTAAGTGGTATATTACGTCAAGGGCCTCATTTATTAAAGGTTTGTGTGTACTAAAACTGAACAAAGCTGATCTACTAAACGTGTGCAAAATGGATTTCGTCTGTTAAGTTAGTAGAAGAAGGCGTCTTCATAATATACAAAATATATGCTGAACATCAAAACGCTCACACTAATGGAAGGAGAAGATGCAGATATCATTACAACTGTGAGCAGCGTTGAAAGGGCCCTCGCCCCCGTTGCACCACAGGGTTTACGGTAGTCGGCCGGCACACATGATGCTTGCAGTCACGTCCTTCCCGATGCCCTGATCCGCCATCAAAATTTCGGGACCCCCAAAATATAAAATTGTTCGCCATACCTGACGCTCCTGCAAAATTTGGAGACTTTTTGTGCATTTGTTAAAGACTTCAAAAAGTCGGTAATTGTCTAGAAGAAAAAACACATCAATTTCAATAGGGCCCTTGCAGTTCCGCTGCTCGGGCCCTAATAAAAGAAAATAAAGAAAATTAATAAAGCCACTTCAGACTGTTATCATTTGCAGCAATTAGGATCAAGATCTGAACTTGTGAAACCGAGTTATTAATGTTTTGTGTTTTGTGGCGAACCATCAGATCAAAGTTTGGCGCCATGCCATGCCCACATCCTGTCATTTTTATCATCACCCATCAGTTTAGTATCCATCTCTGATCACCTAAAGTGCAAAAATTAACGTATAGTGATGGCGTGGGGCAGTTTTCGCCGCTAAGGAACAGGTACTGGTATTGGGCACTGGGTGTCCTCATCATCATCATTTCTACCAAATAATTTCGACTTTCTGGAGCCAAATTAACATTTCATGTTTCATGGTGAATCATCAGAGCAATGATTGGCGCCATAACACGCCCACATCTTATGGGGTAGGAAAAATTGGTTTGCAATTTATCATTGCCTATATGTGCAGTATGTGTAATTTTAAACCACAACACATTTGGTCAAAGTCCCTACGAAGAGTTCATTAAAGTGTGACCCCAAGATGGCTGACTTCTTGTTCGATTTCAGGAATGGATTCCTGAACATAATGTGCGTCCCGTCATGATAGACAACTCCTGAAATGTTCATGTCGATACGTGAAACTGGTAGGAGGGGCTATTTTTTTTAGAATTTTGAAGGTGGCGCTACTGGGACAATTTCGAAATGTAATTTTTCGGGACCTACAAAATATAACAATTTTCACCATACCTTACACGCTGCAAAATATGGGGACTTTTCATGCATGCTAAGGGCCTCAAGAAGGCGTCCAAACACATAGAGGAAAAACACAGCAATTCAACTGGGCCCTAGCAGTTCTCTGCACTTCCCCTGCGGGGCTTGCTTTGCTGTTGAACCTTGTCATTCAGCACGAACAATGTGGTTTATCAACACTCATCACTGTTTTGCGACCATTATTTTGCGTTTTATTTTGCACGTGTCAGATGGATGTGCAAACTGACAGTTCCACACACAATCAGTGATTGCGCTGCACAGACAGGTAATGGACGGACGAGAATTCTCCATCATACTTGTTTGTTTAACATTTTAGACGGTCAGAAATTTTAAAACATTAGATTTGTCGTCTATTCAGCTATTTTATAATTTGGTTGCTGCTGGATGACTTATGGGGATGATAAACATTTCAATTGATGCGTTTTGGTGTCTGCTTGCATTTTTTTTTTCATGGTTTTTTAAATTTAGGAAATACTGTATACTACTATAATATATCTCCTACATGAAAAAAAATATTTCATTGTGCATTTTCTTGTGTTTGAGTCATTCAAGTCTCACAAATTAAGTGCCAGTGTGCATATGTTTTTTTTTGCGATTGTGAAAAGGTGTTGCAGATTTTAGATGTGTGCCGCCAGTTTACACATTGTGCACAGGTAGGAGCATGATAACACACTCAGTCTTAGTAGATCACACGCAACATGCCCACTCATAGTACACGCTGTTTTGGGTTTTTTTTTTGCACACGCTGTTTGACGTGTGGTGTTTGGATCGTGATAAATCAGGCCCCAACTGTATAGGCAGATAAGCAATATTAGAATCAAATTATTCATTAGTGCCACAATAACCTACAGGGGACCTAAATCAAACTCTGCTACGCAAAGAGAAGCAGGCTTTTTAACAGCAGCGCAATGTGAAGAGTTAAATTGACCGTTTAACGTTAAGAAAATAGCCTCAGTGAACCAGTCGGATATCAAGTTTTAACTGGGACAGAGCGCCTCACGTCTCATGTCCCATATATCCGGGCTCACCTCATCTAGACGTGCAAGCCGCTTCCTTTAATAGGACGTTGGGAGTATTTATTCATCTGTGAATGGCCGGATTAACATGTCTCTTTGCAGTGATTAATAACCGACAGACCGGATTCATAAATTATGAAATAGAAGAAATGAGCTCTGCGAATATCATTTTGAGGGATGAGCTCAGGGGAGTTCAGCCAAGCTCATACTAGGTTTCCTTTATATCGTACTAAAGGAACTGCTCATTGTTCATATGTCCAGGTGCTCATGTTAACTTCTTGTCCCCCCGCAGCGTGTAACTGCAACCTGCACGCCCGCCGCTGTCGTTTCAACATGGAGCTGTACAAGCTGTCGGGGAGGAAGAGCGGGGGAGTGTGCATGAACTGCCGCCACAACACCGCGGGACGCCATTGCCACTACTGCAAGGAGGGCTTCTACCGAGACATGGCCCGACCCATCTCTCACCGCAGGGCTTGCAAGGGTATGTCCTGTACAATCATGTTGTGTGTTATCATGGATTTGACTGGTTCTCATTACTGTGCAATAATATGTCGATCCTAAACTCACTAACCACAACATAAGGTGCACCTGCATCTTATAATAAGATTTATAATACTGACTCACCACGGAACTTTGTGCATAATTTTAGAATTGTGAAAAGTTGAAGATTTGTTGAAAAAGTCAAGAAAACTGTCGCGGCATGAGTCGTAGGACTTGGCAACTTATTTTTAAAGGTTGACATTTTTCTAAGGATCACAAAACCCAAAACCAGTGAAGTTGGCACATTGTGTAAATCGTAAATAAAAACTGAATAAACTGATTGGCAAACACTTTTCAACTTGTATTCAATTGAGTGCACTGCAAAGACAAGATATTTAATGTTCGAACTTAGAAACTTTCTTTTTTTTTTTAAATAATCATTAACTTAGAATTTAATGGCAAAAAAGTTGGCACAGGGTCTTTTTTACCACTTTGTTACATGGCCTTTCCTTTCAACAACACTCAGTAAACCTTTGGGAACTTAGGAGACCAATTTTTTAAGCTATTTAGGTGGAATTCTTTCCCATTCTTGCTCGATGTACAGTCCATGGAAAAGACTTTGCTTGGATGATAACATATGTTGCTCCAAAACCTGTATGTACATTTCAGCATTAATGGTGCCCTCACAGATGTGTAAGTTACCCATGCCTTGGGCATTAATACACCCATACCATCACAGATGCTGGCTTTTGAACTTTGCGCCTATAACAATCCGGATGTTTTTTTTCCTCTTTGGTCTGGAAGACACAACGTCCACAGTTTCCAAAAACAATTTGAAATGTGGACTCGTCAGACCACAGAACACTTTTACATTTTGCATCAGTCCATCTTAGATGAGCTCGGGCCCAGCGAAACCGTCGGCGTTTCTGGGTGTTGTTGATAAATGGCTTTTGCTTTGCATAGTAGAGTTTTAACTTGCACTTACAGGTGTAGCGACAAACTGTAGTTACTGACAGTGGTTTTCTGAAGTGTTCTTGAGCCAATGTGGTGATATCTTTTACACACTGATGTAAGTTTTTGATGCAGTACCGCCTGAGGGATCGAAGGTCACGGGCATTCAATGTTGGTTTTCAGCCTTGCTGCTTACGTGCAGTGATTTCTCCAGATTCTCTGAACCTTTTGATGATATTACTGACCCTAGATGGTGAAATCCCTAAATGATTTGCAATAGCTCATTGAGAAATGTTGTTCTTAAACTGTTCCACAATTTGCTCACGCATTTGTTCACAAAGTGGTGACATTCGCCCCATCCTTGTTTGTGAATGTTTTTATACCCAATCAAACCTGTTCCCAATTAGCCTGCTCACGTGTGGGATGTTACAAATAAGTGTTTGATGAGCATTCCTCAACTTTCTCAGTCTTTTTTTGCTACATGTGCCAGCTTTTTTGAAATATGTTGCAGGCATCAAATTCCAAATGAGCTAATATTTGCAAAAAATAAAGTTTACCAATTTGAATTTAAGTATCTTGTCTTTGCAGTGTGTTCAATTGAATATAGGTTGAAAAGGATTTGCAAATCATTGTACTCTGTTTTTATTTACAATTTACACAATGTGCCAACTTCACTGGTTTTGTATTTAATTCAGAGGATATCTGTATTTAAATGTATGCAATCAGCTCATTGTGGTGTAGATCTTTACCCTATTCACAGCCTAAACAGTACGCTGAAGCAGGGGTGCCCAAACTGTTTGCCTTTAAGGGTCAAAGTGAAAATGTGCCAAGCTATTTTAAGTGCGAAACACAAATGGCTTAAATTTAAATACAAAGTTGTTTTAATTAGTACAAATGACAGTGATTAATGGCAAGTAGTAGGTGTGAGCTTTAGGGCTGTACCTAACTTTGTAACTAAATCTAACTTTTTCACTTCCGATACAACACCAACATTGGACCCTTAAGTAGTGGCCAACACTGATATTAACCCAATTAGATATCAGCAGGAATAATACATACTTTTAATGTTTTGATCAAGTGAAACTAGTCACTGAGAATGTATGAAAAGCAATTACCTTTGTACTATTAACTATCTTGAATGGACACATGCTGTTTTTAAGTTGAAGTGAAGTGGTAATTGTTTTTTGTCACCGCTCGTGGCCACAATAATTCATTAAATAAGCTCATGATGTAATAAATTTATTGATGCTGTCGCATTTGTTACTGTATAGTTTCTAATATGCTTCTGCCTGAAAACATTCTGCCTAAAAAACTGTGTTTATATTGACAAATGCTTTGTTTTAGACTGAAATATATTTAATTTAAGGACACCTATTACAAATATATAACTTGTGTGTAATTGTGTGCTTAGCTGCTGTGTAGCTGCTAGTTCCTAGTACCCTAAAGCCTAGCATGTTTACCTTTCTTTCCTTTGTGCTCATTGGAGGACATTTAGATGTTAAATGGCTCTCCAACTATGCACAAGTAAACACACAGCAGGACGTTTATATCAGAGATTTTACATACAAGCCTATATAATCCCATACTTGTATTTTTTGCCGATATGGCACCGATATCCGATATCAACATCGGGACACTCCTTACAGAGGTCAGTATGAATATGTATTACATTTCGGAAGCTACCCTTTGAAACCAAACGACTCGACGGGCCAATTGTGGCCCCCGGTCCCAACTTTGTGCTGCACCCCTGTGCTAAAGAGGTTTTGCGAGTGTACCCCAGAAGTATCATACTGTTGGTGTTTCACCTCAATTCTGTGCAACATTGGTAGAACTTTTTAATTTCCTGCAATATCTGTCTTTAACACACACACATTCATCATCATGACATTGTTATTTGTGCTTTATGAAAATAGCGCAATCAAGAGGTAAACAATTCATCACTTTCTTTCACATGTGCCAGATGTGACGGATATTATAGATTACGGAATGGTTTGCTTCATGACTCATCAGGGCAATATACCGCAATCTTCCCTACCTCAGCTCCAATTTGGGTGTAAAACCTTTGTCTTTTCCTCTTGGCCCATATTTCTATTTCTCTTAGTACCACATGTCTGTGTAAAATGGAGGTGAAAGGTGGCGGTATGCTTGATCGGGGGCGAGTGTCACATCTGAAGTGGAGTTATGACAATAAAATACAGGTGTTTCCAAAATCAGAGGCTATGACTGCTTCTAATCAGATGTGCCTATAGGAGACAATCCTGTTTTTGCCTGAAACATTGTACCCAATTATCAACCCGCAGTGCAGGACAGATGCTTGCACCGACTTTCGCAATATTATAAGCGTGGGTAGACAAACGATGGCATTTAAGCACATGGCTAGGCCTTTAGAGTACAAAGTCTTACAAAATACAAAATAGATTTATGAGACCCGAAGCATTCACCTTGAGCTGGTGATCGTTGACCACAAGGAACTTGATTTGACGCAACACCCGGCCAATATAATTCACATGAAACTGTGAGCAACTGTATAAACATATTTTTGTTAGAAATTACAAAAAATATTTTACATTGGGCTAATCAGTCACCCACCTCACATATTATTGCCGTGACTATCTTTTGAACAGGGGTGCAGCACTAATTTCCCTGAGTCAGTTTTGCCCACACACATCTTTCTTCTTCACTTTTATTTCCGCCAGGTCAATAATGCATAAAGCAAAACACGTTCTAGACCAAAAATGACTTTATATTCTTTACTGCTCACTAGTGTTACCATATCTGAGTTATTGTGTAGAAATATGGGGAAACAACTACAAATGTGCGCTTCATTAACTAACTGTGTTACAAAAAAGATCAATAAGAATAATACATACATCAGAGAATAGATTTCAAAATCCTCCTGCTCACATATAAATCACTACATGGTCTAGGGCCCAAGTATATCACTGATATGCTCCCACTATATACGCCCTCTAGATCACTAAGATCTTCTGAGACCAATCTGTTAGCGGTTCCAAGAGTAAACTCAAATCAAGGGAGATCATCATTCAGTCACTATGCAACACATAGCTGGAATAAACTTCCTGAAGATGTCAGACTCTCCCCAACTCTCACTACTTTTAAAACTAGACTGAAGACTTTTATGTTCACCTTAGCTTTCAGCTAAATCTTTTAATCTTTTAACTTTTAACGTCTGCACTGTTTTTATTTTTATTGTCTGCATTTTAATTTTGCTTTTATTTTCTTTCATTTCACTTTGTTGTCTGTGAAGCACTTTGAGTCTGCCTTGTGTATGAAAAGCGCTATACAAATAAAGTTGCCTTGCCTTGCCTACATAATGTTGGATATAGAGAATATATAAACCCTTTATTTTTTTAATCAAAAATATTGAAATTCAACGATTTTGTGCATTTGCAAACAGCTAAAATTATGTACAAAGCAAACTATAACCTGTTACCCAAGAATGTACAACAATTCTCAACAAAAGAGGATTAACCAAAGAAATCAAACAAAGCACCAATATGATTCAGTTTAAGAGAATGTTCAAACTACAAGTGTTCACAAAGTATACAGAGCAATAATTATGATGAACATCTTGAACCCTTTTTTCTTTACAGACATATATAAACTTTGAGTGAACAACACTTTATCCAGCTGCCCTGCACACTTCTCGGGGGAGCCACCTGACTGCCTCCGGGATTCTGTCACTCAGACCTCGAAGCTGCCACCTCTAACAAAAATGCGTAAAATCTACAAAACTCATCTCTTACTCCAAAGATCCAAACAGTTCCAAAATTACTTGTGTGTGTCAGGAAATATGCTTTTTGTTTTCTTATAAATTGTATGACTACTTGTCCAGAAGCCAAGTGAAAAGCACATAAATATATTGTGCTAATGCTAATGCTAGCCAGTCATTCCAGATGTCCCGTGTTGTTCTAGACACAACCAACGATGCCAGAGATTCTAGCATCTTAAACATCTTATTGCTAAGTTAATGATAACTTGACAGATTCTGATATTATATAGTTTGGCAGCTCGTGTTGAAATAATAGCTCATGCATCCTTGTGTGTTATTTCTTATACACGAAAGCATTTTAAGTTTATTGATGCATTATTATATAACATTATTTTGCTTTGATTTGTCATAATGGGCAAAATTGTCCAGGGATAAATCAGTCAGTGTCAGGATGTGTGCATTAAATTCAAGGGTCAGAGCTCTATGAGCCATTTCTAAATTGTATTTGATCAAATATGTTTGTAAGAACTACAACTGATAATTGGTAATGGTGGATTATTAGGGTATATGGTATTCTGATGTGTTAAAAAGAACCGAAAACCGTAATAACATCCGAAACATAGATTTTGGGAAACGTTCCACTCTACTGTGCGTACATTCTATTCATTTATAAATGGTGGATACTGCTCTGCATGTGTCACTCAAAATAATGCGTGTCCAGTCATTTTTGCAAAGAAGCAAAAACTGCCTGATTGATTTAACCAGCTAAAATTTTGTGACATGGATTTGCATCATTACATCTAAATTTCAAGGTTGATTAGTAATCCATTCAACCAGTCAATCTCACATCACACTTAGAAGCAACAGTCTTGATTTTCTTCATTCCAGATGTCCCGTGAAAGCGTCCATGCACTGGATTGCTGTGATAAAGTCATAAAAATGAGCGCGCCGAGTGCCTCTTAATGTGGTCAATAGCAGCAAACAAACATTCGCTATTTGCGCACAAGAGGCTCAGATAAACAAACGTCAGTTAAAAGGCGACCCAAATCCCAGCGCAGAGCCTGTCACAGCTGCAGTCGCACAGGCTTGAAAAGTCATCAACATCTGAGGACGTTTTACTGCTTCTTAACTGGCCCGAGCCCCCCGCTCATAAAACTTCAGAAAAAAACAGTTTGAGGAGAAAGGGAAGGGGTAGAGATTGACACAGCCTGCACCACCCCTTCAGACCCCAACCAACCCGCTTACGCCCCAGCTTAGATTTGTCTGATTGTTTACCGAACACGCTGGAGAAAGGCTGTAAACTGATGTCTTAACAGCCTGCCATTGTTTTGTTTAGAAGGTCTGTTCTCACTCATGTTCCTGTTCCTGCTCCTAGCTTGCTTGACTCGACGCTATTCCCTCACCAGCCAGGAAGCAATGACGTCCGTCCATTTCCACGCTCATGTCCTGGCGGGCCGACAGACCCCAAACACAAAACACCACATCAAATAAAATGGTGTTTGCTGAGTTAACACAGGAGAAATCATTCCATTGGCTAAATCCTAGTAGGATTACTAGTAGATGTTCCATCAGAAGCTTCTTTTTTCATTCATCGTCACATTCATCGCAATGTTTTAGTGGGCCAATCAGATGGGTTCCATTACTTCTAATGATGGCAGAACTCCTGGAATGTCAGACATTTTCCCGCACCTGGTGATGGTGCCTCTAGCAGATGAATCTCTGCCAGAGAGCCAAGATTCTTCTCTGACTTGACCCCTGACATCAAGGTCACCCCCCACCCTTCATGCCCAGTCATAGACAGACGCATTTCAACGCGTCCGTTGCAAAGCCTGACTGTTCCGGGTGAGCCGGCATGCTCTAAATGACAAAGATTTTGATTTACGTCCGCTTCAGATGGACCACGACTGCTTTGACACCTGCGGATGGGCCCGGCCTTGCCCGGAAAAAGGCGGATGTGTTTCTGAGGGATCAGAGTTAATCTCCCCACTTCTAGATCTTTCTTGGGTCAGTTTCAGCCTTTTAAAGCCTCCGGCCAACAGGTGGGATCTCGTACGCTGCTCTGCTCTAGTGGCACAAAAATGTCCGGTGCAAATAAACACAGTCACACTTCCGTCAAGTCATGGAAAGAAAAGCGCGGCCTGTTCGCAGCTGCCCTGGCAAGCCTTGGAACAAAATGCTGGGTCCCAGTCTTTTCCCATAAAGAGCCTTTTTGTCTTTTCTTGATAATCTTGGTCACTTTCATCCGTCCCATCCTGACCTTGAAATGTTTAGTTAAATGAGGAATGATTTTTCACAGTGAAGTAACTGTAAAACTAAGCACACTGAGGAAAATACATTAATATGCACGTGACATACACTTACACTGGATGAAGGTTTGAGTTTGAGTTTATTTCGAACATGCAAGCATACAACATGATACATCACAATTTCCAGTTTCTCTTTTCAATATGTTCGAAAAGGAGTAGGAAGAAGCAGAGCTTATTTAATCCTACCCCTTTTCTTTTACATAACAGTTGCTAAAACTTTTGTTCACTTCCTGTTCTCAATTTATTCACAATATACTCCAGAAGAATGGATAAATTAAATAAATTCAGTATTCTTCTTGTTTGTACTTTGTAAACACTTTAAGTTTGAAGAGTTTCTTGAAGTGGATCATATTAGTACATTGTTTGATTGCTTTGCTTAATCCATTCCATAATTGAATTCCACATACTGATATACTAAGTGTTGTACGTGCATACAAATGTTTTAAATTACATTTCTCTCTAAGATTATATTTCTCCTCTTTTTTTGAGAAGAATTGTTGTATATTCCTGGGTAGCAGGTTATAGATTGCTTTGTGTATAATTTTAGCTACCGTAATTTCCGGACTATAAGCCGCACCTGACTATAAGCCGCACCAGCTAAATTTAGGGGAAAATACAGATTGCTCCATATATAAGCCGCACCCGACTATAAGCCGCAGGGTTTTGATGTGTAATTACCGTAGTATAAAGGGGTTCCTGCTACCACGGAGGGGATTGTCGGGACAGAGATGACTGTTTGGGAACGCAAAGCGTCCCATTTATTAACAATAAATCTTTCAATCATTCAATCAAACTTTCACATCTTTGACATGGCGAACAGCATTCGTGCAGAGTACAAATAATACAACGGTGCAAAGTAATACAAAGTGCTCGCCTGTACGTTATCAAAATAACCAGCCTACCGGTATATGAAAAGTCAGTCTTTAATCATTGTGTCATCATCTTCCTCCTGCGTACTAAAACCACCGAAATCCTCTTCGTCGGTGTCGGAGAAGAACAGGCCGTAAATAAGCCGCACCCTTGTATAAGCCGCAGGGACCAGAATGAGGGGAAAAAGTAGCGGCTTATAGTCCGGAAATTACGGTATTTGCAAATTCACTATGTCGTGGAGTTTCAGTATCTTTGATTCAATAAATAAAGGATTTGTATGTTCTATATATCCAACATTATGTATTATTCTAACTGATCTTTTTTGTAACACAGTTAATGAATGAAGTGTACTTTTGTAATTATTTCCCCATATGTCTGCACAGTAGCTCAGATATGGTAACACTAGTAAGCAGTAGAGAATATAAAGTAATTTTTGGTCTAGAACATGTTTTGCTTTATTCATTATTGACGTGTTTCTTGCTACTTTATGTTGTATATTTTTTACGTGAGATTTCCAGTTCAATTTATCATCAATCATTATACCTAGAAATTTGGTTTCATTTACTCTTTCAATTTCTTGGCTATAATGTCGCTAGCTTAATGCGAACGTATAATAGACCAGCTCATTGACAGGTTAATGAAAATTAGCTGGCCCAATCGCAGTGCACCTATATAGACAAACTATCATTCACACTCACATTCATACAATTTACAGTCTCCAATGATCTTAACATGCATATTTTTGGAATGTGGGAGGAAGCCGGAGTACCCGGAGAAAACCACCACACGTATGGGGGTTCTCCCACATAGATGTCTAAACGGAAGTTCGAAGCAAGTTAAATATTACTGTCAAAAGTAATATCAAAATTAGGGTAGTTTTCATAGGCTTGAACAAGAAATGCATTAAATAACTTAAAATGCCTTTCTTTTGAATTATTTTCCCTTCCTTACTTTTGCCAAGTGCCAAGTATGTTCCAGGGTTGTTCTGGTGTGCGGCCAGCTGTCGCACTTATGCTGAAAGGCGATTCAGATGCAAGTTTTTCAACATAAAGTATAGAGCAACCTTAGGTACCTTTCACATTTGAATCTATCCATCCATCCATCCATTTTCTACCGCTTGTCCCATTTGGGGTGGCGGGGGTGCTGGAGCCTATCTCAGCTGCATTCGGGCAGAAGGCGGGGTACACCCTGGACAAGTCACCACCTCATCGCAGGGCCAACACAGATAGACAGACAACATTCACACTCACATTCACACACTAGGGCCAATTTAGTGTTGCCAATCAACCTATCCCCAGGTGCATGTCTTTGGAGGTTGGAGGAAGCCGGAATACCCGGAGGGAACCCACGCAGTCACAGGGAGAACATGCAAACTCCACACAGAAAGATCCCGAGCGCAGGATCGAACCCAGAATCTAAATATTACCAATTCTGGTACCTGGTAATCAATACCGGTTATTCTGTGTGTTTATGAGTTTATAAAAGTTAATTTGATAAATGATAACATCTCACTTTATTTGACATTTAATAGGGAGTTGATAATGATGATGTTCATTGGTTACATCTTGTTTTCTTCTGAGTCGCATTTGCAAGTATTATATAGTATACTATGCATGCAGTCGCAATTCCAATACATTAGATGGCAGCAATGTATAGGCTATTGTGTGTTGTCCAGTCAGGAAGTCGTTTATACTGTAAAGAGTTTGTACTGTACTTATTACATACCAGCTGTTTGATTGTAGCGTGCATCTTAGTTATAGTTTTCAACTTTGGAGGTGTTGAAATCTCAATGTAAAATCGCTAATGCTAATCAGTAGCATGTCTATAGCAAATCCATTGTAAATTGCAATCGAGCTAGCGCATTTTGGAAAGTGGACACTTAATGTACATTCCAATGTTTTCTATCAGGTATACTTGCTTTGTTGGATTGGTCAATGCCTATAAAAGAACAGAATTTGGTACCCATCCTACCCGTAACATTAGTTTTTTTAGTTGAATCAACACAGAGTTTGGTACACAACTTTAGGAGGCTGACAAGCACATTTTCGTAAAAGTTTGTTGAAAAACATCAACGATTTTTGCACGGGCACATGGGATACTTAGCAACTAATTACCTATAAGTCATTTAACAGTTGTCTAATGATCATACACCGTTGAGGATATCTGCATTATGACTATGCTAGCATGTCCTCCAAACCATAGTAGTTTACATGACTGTTAATTGTTTCCTTCACCAAGAAACTACAATAAGTGCCTAAGATTACATAAAAATTACTTCTCCGATTTCTGTGAAACTTGTTGGAAGAAAGTGCAGACTGAAACCAGGAAGAACCCATTACAATTTGGTACGAAGGAAGGTTTGCCTTTCTCCAAATTCAAGCAAATGCCATTCAAGTACAGTATGTGTTTATTGTCCAAAGAACTGCTAGCATGGCCAAAGTTTGTTTGGGTTCACTGTGCTTTATGCCTCTGAACACACCACACAAGGTAGTATTCGGACTGTGGCTAAGTGCTACATCTCTCACTCCTTCTAACCCTCATCTTCACGTGTTCCCTCCTGCCCTTCCCGCAATCCCTCGGATCCAAGCGAACATCCTGTGTGTGTGTCAGAGCCCTTTGAACAAACATGTTGTATTTAATAGCTTGTTAAACCAAAAACCAAAAGCCATGTGAGAAGAAGCGTAACCAAGAGTGTTGCTTGTTTAGGTTGGCCTTCACCCAAGTTTCTCCACACTTTTTCGAGAAGCGATGTGTCACCAGAACACGCTTTACAGAGTCACCTTATGGCAATTAACTTTTGGACTCATTCCTGATCATCTGGAGAATGTCAAGCCAGTATACCAATATATCAGATATAATTTATTTCTTCTGTCTCTCTCTTGCTACTTCCATTTCAGCTTGTGACTGTCACCCTGTGGGAGCAGCGGGTAAGACATGTAACCAGACCACGGGCCAGTGCCCCTGCAAGGACGGCGTCACCGGCATCACCTGCAATCGCTGTGCCAAAGGCTACCAGCAGAGCCGCTCCCCCGTCGCCCCCTGCATCAGTAAGTGAATACACACTTTTAGCTATGCCCATATATTTTAGCTTGGAGCGCATTATGTAACCAAAGGCTACATAATATTCGTAACGAAGAAAAAGCAGCATTAGCTCAAGTCACAGAGATTAGCAGGCATAATTTAAAGCACACGTCTCGAGTAGCCTCCAGTCACTTTGGGGCTTCTGACCGGGCCAAGCCAACCTACATGTTTTCTGCGGATTGTCTTGCCACAGAAAACAGTAATTTCATAGAGGACTGGGCGAAACATATGTGAGTACATGTGCCAAGCAGATGCAAAGTTGCGATAAAGTGAAATGCAATCAGTGCTGAGGGCTCTGCAGAGAAAAGTAAAGATATTTTCTTACAGCATAAAACTGTATGAGAAGCAAAGTTGTTAATACACGATTACAAAGTCCACCGTTCTTTCTCATCACGTGTCCTCTATGATGCAAAATGTACTCTTTAATGATATTATAACAGTAATATGTGTCTGGAGAGTCTGTTTAAAGTCATCAAACATGAAAAATATCTATCTTCTCCCTCCCTTGTTCAACAAGCACATAAAGGAAGTTCCTTGTACTTATGACACCATGAAGGACAAATACCCATTCCCCATGGACATGATACTGCCTCTGACCCACCCTTAGCTAGATGAGCCCACCCCATGCATATGCCCACCACTTCACACACGGCAGCTTTGAAGGAGGGTAAACATGGGCTTTGCTACACATAATGAGTTCCGCCGATTATCCATTGGTCAGTTACAGACTTGAGAGCTGTCGGATTATTTTGTTGTCTTCAGCATCTCTGCTAACCTGGCTTGATGTTGCTTTTAAAAGTGATATTACTGTAGTTCATGTAGATATGCGAGCACTTGTGTCCTCCCCAACTTGTAATGTTTTGTCGTTGTATCTAAAATATGGGACCTTTTAATAACTGAACTTTTAGCAAACAGGAAAACCTTACTTTGTGGACTCTGGTCATACTTTTCCAAGCAATCCACCACATGGAAGTGTTGTTATTGAGCCAGAAATGTTTACATTACATTATTATTATAATTACAAAATTATTTTTAAAATTAATTGTTGTATACAGGTTCAGCTCCATATGTTAGCAGCCCACTTCATAGTTTACAAAGGATGACACAAGATGATAATTTTAGTATTTTGATGCAAAAGTTAAAAGTAACCATGGACATACTTCATGAAATGCTCCTCAAAATGTAAGTGGGATTTTAAAAGGGTCTGCTAAATGTTCTTTCCCCAAAAAAGTGAACCATATGGGGAACCATAAATATACAATTTCCCTGGAATAATCTAGTTGGTGTATTTTAATCCATGCAGTCATGCCTAGTAGTGAAGGGCAACTTCACACCAGACTGTGTACCAGACTGCCTGGACACAAACTCGCCAAAAGACGACCTTCGCCGAGGCAAAACCACACTGTGCTGCGACGTACGGTGCCACATGGTGCCGTGTTGTTTCTTGCGCTTGCAGCTCCGGAGCAGATGGCCGACGAGTGAAGAGAGAACGACTGCGGTCATGCATGGAAGACCCCAACCATTTTTGTGCCACTGAACCATCCGGGGACCCAAAAGAACTGTGTCTGTGTGTGTGTCAGATTCATTAGGATTAATGACAATTCATGCCTCATCTTTGCTCCTGTTGAGTCCCAAGACAGAAGACAAAGCTGTTAAGTAGCCAATTAGTCCGTTTTATCCCCTATTGCACTGATACTCTCATTGTGTGTCACAAGATGTGGCGCAGTCAAGCACCCCCTCCCTTCACGGCTCTGCAGTGTCCTTGTTTGTTGTCATTGGCAAAGGCAGCAGAGATTTCAGCCTTCCAAGACCTCCCGCCAACATCTCCCGCTGGCTTGCTTCAGAGCATCCAATCGCATCCAATCAAAAGCAGCCAGTTCCAGCACTCGCTGTGTTTGTGTCGTCGTTAGCGTTCAATTCGGAAAGTTGCACACAATTGGAAGAAGACCTGTATGGGTTCCACGAGGCACTTTTCGGCCTGAGCCAGCGGAGAAGCAAGAGAGCCTTAAGGGCTACATCCGTCTCAAGATGATCCAAACCATATTGCCACCTTGCCATATGTCCCTTTTCCTATCAAGCTTGTGCAAAAGTCAATTGAGAATGGGATGGAGTAGCAACACATACGGAGAGGCTACGTGACAGACAAAATGTTAGACAGATGTCAGTGTGACGCAGCACACTGCAGCCACGCATGTTGGTAAATTAGCTGACTACACAAAAAGTGCATGACCTATTCTTTTGAAAATGTGCGCATTTCACATAAGAAACCATTAAATGTTAGTGCAAACCCGTATACAGGTGCAGATAAAGGGACTGACTTTTCAGTTGTTGCCATTGGCGTCACAAATTGAACTGTATTGAATTAATTTGAACCAGGAAGTAGCCCGACAAAGAATGAAAACATGTTTTAACTGTTCCACCTCACTCTCGAATCAAAAATACTACATGCACATCTTCTTGCATCAATGTCGCTAAACTATGAAGTGGCCTGCTAACATATCAACAGTCAAACAGAAATAGGATTTTACCACACTTTTTTTTCAACCTTGGTGAAGGTTAAAAGCTCAAAGATACACAGGTCTCATAAGATGCCGCTATAATGATGCCAGATGGTTCAAGCATAGGCAGCATCATTGAAAGGTGAATGTTTCATCATGTTTCTTGTGTGTTTCAGAGATCCCCGTGGTCAACCCCACAGCTGTGGTGAGCAGCACAGAAGAACCAGCAGGTTGGTCTACTCTCTCACTGCACCCCCGCCCTCCAGAGGAACAAAAACATCTTTTTTTCATATTCCTGGGCTCTGTTTTGAAGGTGTGGAATAAATATTAATGGAGGGCGGGGCGCCTCTTTTTGAAGTCCCACAAAGAGCACGTTTTGGCACAGACACATTTTTCCTCCCCTTTTGTACTAAAATCCCGTAATCGTCGGCCAAGTTTCTTCGACCTCGAGTTTCGCAAAGCATCGACGAGGCCAGCCAACAGACAGCAGAGGTGATTGGTTACAGCGTACGTGGAAGATAAAATGGAATCAAACGTTTTTGGGTGTGAAAAGAGTTTTGGCAAGTGAGCGCGGAGGAAATTGGTTCAGTCTCACTCCCTCCAACGCCCCAATTCTCCGCTCAATTACCCTTATTTTCCCTTCTTGATTCATGGTGATTTGGAAAAGTTAATGATTTGATGGCGGTAGCTCCCAAAGCGGGAAGGCTTCTTTCTACTTCCACAAGGCCGCACCGTATCCTTGTACAGAAAGAAACACGATGGATCATGTTGCCATTGCAACAACAGTGGCAAAATTCCGTTCCAAAGCCAAACTATCACCATTGCAAAACATATGCTTGTTACACAAAAGTAATAAGAAGTTACCGTAAGTTATTTGTAAAAATAGTGCTGTGAAATTGTTTTGTCAGGGTTATTACACTTTTGAATGTGGATTAATCATAATTAATCTTATATCATTTCAATTAATTTACAAAAAGACCCCAATATTTGAACACCAATGCAATTTTATTGTCAGAATGTAGCAACAGTTTCAAAATGTTTTACTTGAATGCAGGTCATTTAGTTGATCAAAACTTGCTAGCAATTTTATCTAAAGTCTTGTCAACACCAGTCGGCGTCTCCTCACTCATCTTTGCGCTGACCTATGCAATGACCTGATCACTGACCGTATAACAACCCTCAGCCTTTTAGGTAACCATCTACGGTTAAGGTAAAGGAGCATGTGCACTCCATATAAATTGCGTGAGTAATCTGAGTATAACCTGTACATGATTATTAATGCAATCATTTTTTGTGATTGTGTGATCTCTTTATTTTTGACAACCCTAAAAAAAATAGCAAAACGTGAATACTGAATGCCGAACACTGACCTGGCAATTTTCTGGCTTCGGATGTAGTGTAGAACTGTAACATAGGCAGGACGGTGCCTCTGTGAAAGGAAATACAATGAAACCTCAATTTACAAACTTAATTGGTTCTTGAACATGGTTCGCAAATCGAAAAGTTTGTATGATAAAGCAGGGTTCCCTATAAGAAACAATCTAAACATGAATAATTGTTTTTGGCCTCGACAAAAGTCACGATTTTAGTTAAAAAAAACCCAAAAAAACTGCACACTTTAAAGACACTACAATGTATATACAGTATATACTCTTATCTATTAGCTCAAACTAGCAGTATGATGCAGGCATGTGATTTTTCCGTCTAAAGTCGGAATTCCGTCTTTTTTAATCTCGGGGGGGAAAAAAATTATCTCCCGTTTTTCTGTTTTTTTTCCGACCCTAAATCAAGATTCGAGACGTAGTTTATATTACGCTGTAGTTGATTGGTCGATATGTTCCTTGTGACCAATCAGGACATCTGTTATGAATGATGACGTTATTAACGTCATCATTCATAATGGTTATTAGCGCCATTTTCCATATGTAAACGATGTCGGTTCTCGAGAGAAAGGACGCTTTACGAATAAAAGAAATTGATAAACATGTCAAAAATAAGTTTCAATGGGACTGGATGGAAAGGGAAATCACTGATACTGTTGGGAAGAAGGAAGTTATGACTTTGTTCGGTGATTTTATTCGGAAAATCGATCGTCCCGGAAAGGTTTTGTGCATGAGGTGTCATGATAATATTGACTATGGATCACGAGGTTTCAAGGCTTTGGAAGTACATGCGAAACGCCAAAAACATATGAAACAACTTGAAGCAAGGAAAACAAACTTTTCACTAGCTGGTACTTTTGGATGTCAACCAAAAGTGAGCAAACCTTACGGACTTCATCCTTGTTTACATCGACAACTGCCGTAGACATCGAGAGGAAAGATCCACCCAAACAACCCACTTCAGTTGCAGACAGGGTTGTTAATAATGAGGTAAGCTAAAAAATATTTGCTTGCGAAATACACATGTTTGTTTTAAATATTAACAAATTATTGCTTTGCGAAATATAAATGGGTTTTGCTAAAAATAAAAAGCCACGTGAAAATATATTATGAAATTACAGAAATTCAAAGAGTCGCATTATTGATTCCAGTTAACAATTTATTTGAAATAAATTTGCATATAATACTATTTTGTAATATTAAGTTCTTATGTAGTCTCTTGAAACTATTGTCAGTGGTGTAACAATCTTGAAGGTAAATATTTTCACACTTGTTTCATGCAATATGTCAGTGTCCTCACATTATTATTATTTCCTATTTTCAAATATGAGTAAACAATACTAAACATGTTTAATTATTTTCATAAATTTATATCCTATTTTGGCGAAAAGAATGAAATGTTTACATTTGGTATTTTGTTAAATAAATTTGCAAGGGAAGCTCATGTTAGGGCTCTCCGAGAAAGCTAATGTGCTAAACTGTAGATAATAACACTGATCAATGTGACACCTGTGGATGTGAAATGAACACAAGATGTAAATATTAGTGACTAAATACTGTTGGGACTGAACCATATACAGTGATTCATTAGGATAATTGGGTTATGTATGTTCTATTAATTATGTTTTCATGTCTTTAAACACTAAAATATTTTCTTCAAATGGTGCTGTCTTTGTTAATTTTAGCATGTTAAATTGGTGAAAAACCAGGAGCTGGCTGGGGGCCTTCGTCCCCCAGACCCCCGGAAAAATGTTCAGTCTTTTTCATTGTGGTCAAATCACATGCCTGATGAGGAGATCCTTCATTAGTTTGTGTCTCTGTAGTGCCTTCTCCTAAAGGTCCGCTGTGGCACCTTTTTCGGTCTCATCACAATTAAAGACCTGCTGCGGGACAAAGCCCCCTTCGCTGATAACATCCTCGAACTAAAGGGGCCGCAAGCCGCAGTCTTAACTAGCTAAAATGCTAGCTCAAATCGGTTGTCTAGCAACCGGACGCTATACAGCAAGACTGTGAGAGTTTGGACACATTTAAAGCGCTTCTGATCACACAAAGTGAACTCTAAGACAGGCTGACACAACTCTGACCGGCGTAAAGTACGACAATTGTGGAAATAAACATGTACGAAGTGCCGCGGAATGGCCGCGCGGATGTAAACAGGATGTGACGAATGAATTATTATTATAGAGGTTTATTTGAAATAGGGACAGATACAAAAACATAGACATCTGAAACAGTTATCCAATGTATGCATCATAGTGTTTGTAGCCAAAGCTAATTTACAACACTTGTCCCCAACAACAACAACAACACAGATCCAACGTCATTAAAATAGGAAAATAAAAAATAGAATGAGTCGATAATAATAATAGTAATAATACAGACAAAGTACAAACTAGATATAAGCCAATAATAATAATAATAACACAGACAAAGTGCAGACTAGATAAAAACCAATTAGTAAAAATGAGTGAAAACTAAAAATGGGAACATGATTGTTGCTCAACTAGCCATAATTTTGTTTGTTTTTTTAAAAGTGACAAGTGCAGGGATACTTTTCAAAGTGTCCAAGTGTTGGAATGAATAAGGTGTTCATACGCCGAGACATGGATCGCACACAGATGCATATTTGGCGCGATGTAGACGCTCATAAACAGAAAAGGATGCAAATAGAGACGTTCGTAAATTGAAGGTCTACTGTAGTAGGACAAGGGTGTGTTGAAGTAATAGTTGCTATATACTGTATCTGACAGGTATTATGCGCCGCACCGTATGCTGGCGCTGTTAGGCATCTTAATATCTAAATTCCAGGATACTTGGTTGCATGGTCTGTATCTGTATGTAAAAGCATCTCATTTTATATCACTTCTTATTTTAATACCCTTTGTTGGAATAGTGTTGCAAGCAAAAACAATGCAGGTGTTTGTGTGGGAAAATGCTAAAAACCTCATCCCCAATTCTCCTCAGTCACCAAAACAATATCCGTGTCTTTCTCTCTCTTTAACTTGACCATCCAAAAAAAACGGTGTTTGTGTGGAAGGGGCGGAGGATGCAATTTGTCCTTGTCATAGCATCCAAAGGCTTTAGGAAGCCCCTCAGCCAATGTTGCGTGTTTTTACTCGGTTACTCTTCTGGGTCAGTGGGCGATTTTTTTTTTCCTCTCTTTTCCGAGAGCTTTTCCAGGTGAAAAGTGGATCCTCATGGGAAAACGCACTCTCGCTTTTCCTCCCCTGCCAACATTTCACCGCCAATTCCGCGGGCCCAACCGCAGTATACCTCACATTATACAAGGAACGCACACATATTTGGCGTGGCTTTAATGAAATCCATGCACATCTCATACAAATGCATGCCTGTCACACTTGCATGCACACGTTCATGATAATGAGCTGCATATGAAACCGCACGCTCACCTGTATTAAAAAGATCTTTTACAAAGCTAGAATTTTTAACCCTTTGGAGATCATTTAAAGTCATTGACACAATTGTCTATAACGACAAAAAATGTAAGCTTCCTAAAAACTGCTGTCAATTATTATGTATTCATATTTTTTTACACTTTAAATGAGTCAGTCTTGCAAAAATACTTGACCCTGAAATAATAATTATATTTAGTTTGGGTTTTTTTAGTCATTCAAAAATGTGTTTGTTTACATAGCTTCCGTTATTTAATTTTTTGTTTTTTTGGAGGGTGGGGGGTAAGAAATAGTTTATATAAAATGCATTACAATATTTTGTTTTTACATTTAATGTTTGTCCTCAAAATGTTACAGACAATACCTCATAACATTGCAAATGTATTAAAAATGAACAACTAAAAGTATTCACAGTACATAAGTATTCACAGCCTTTGCTTGATACTTTGTTGATGCACCTTCGGCAGTAATTACAACCTCGAGTCTTTTTGACTACAATGCCACAAGCTTGGCACACCTGTCTTTGGGCAGTTTCACTCCTTCCTCTGTGCAGCACCTCTCAAACTCCATCAGGTTGGATGAAAAGGTTGGTTTTCATCCAGGATGTCTCTATACATAGCTGCATTCATCTTTCCCTCTATCCTGTCTAGTCTCCCAGTTACTGCCGCTAAAAAAACATCCCCACGGCATGATGCTGCCACCACCATGCTTTACTGTAAGGATGATATTGACCTGGGGATGAGTGGTGCCTTGTTTCCTCCAAACATTCACGTCAAAAAGTTCAATCTTTGTCTCATCAGACAAGATAATTTTTTTTGTCATGATCTCAGAGTCTTCCAGGTGCATGTTGGCAAACTTTTTACTAGGAAATTGCTTCTATCTGGCCACTAAACTATTCAGGCCTGATTGGTGGATTGCTGCAGAGACGGTTGTCCTTCTGGAAAGTTCTCCTCTCCACAAAGGAATGCTGTAACTGACAAAGTGACTATCGGGTTCTTGGTCACCTCCCTGACTGGACTTAGAGGAATGCAGCAATGTACAGACACATCCTGGATGAAAACCAACACTTCCCATCCAACCTGATGGAGCGTGAGCGGTGCTGCAAAGAGGAATGGGTGAAACCGCCCAAAGATAGGTGTGCCAAACTTGTGGCATCGTAGTCATATTCAGACTTGAGGCTGTAATTGCTGCCAAAGGTGCATCAACAAAGTATTGAACAAAGGCTGTGAATACTTACAGTATGTACATGTGATATTTTAGTTTGAGTAAATTTAGAAAAATAGCAAAAAAAAAAGAAAACCTTGTCACATTGTCATTATGGGGTATTGTGTGTAGAATTTTGAGGACAAAAATGAATTTATTCCATTTTGAAATTGGGCTTCTGGATGCACTGTATCATTAATATAACTTATAATTTCCATCACCACCAATTAGTTTATTATTATTATTATTAGGCCCTGGGACATTGATTTTCAAAATTGTATTTTCTTCAGCAGTGTCTGATTTAAAAGAAGAATTTACGCTTGGCGTCTTAATAAAAAAAAAAATGTTAGCTTCTCCAAAACTGCTGTAAAAATCTGCAAATACTATTTCCACTTTAAATAAGTAAATCTTTGAAAACTACTTCACTTTGCAATATAGATATTAAGAATGGTTTATATTTGGTGAAATGTAGCCCTTTAAAAGGGATTATGTCTACATAGTTCCACTGTATTATTGGAAAAAAAAGTAAAACAGAACATTTTTATTGTTTCATTTTGGCACACACACCATTAAGCCTCAGAAATAAAGACGCACACTTATTTTAGTAACTACAAATCATGGCAGAAAACAGTAAATTGTGATACATTTTCCTGCATGCTTTGAACGGGCAAAAGTGGGATCATCTAGTGCAGTGGTCCCCAACCACCGGGCCGCGGCCCGGTACCGGTCCGTGGATCAATTGGTTGGCACAAGAAATAATTTTTTTTTAATTTTTAAAAATTTTTATTAAAGCAACATAAAAAACACAAGATACACTTACAATTAGTGCACCAACCCAAAAAACCTCCCTCCCCCATTTACACTCATTCACACTCATTCGCACAAAACGGTTGTTTCTTTCTGTTATTAATATTTGTGGTTCCTACATTATATATCAATATAGATCAATACAGTCTGCAGGGATACAGTCCGTTAGCACACATGATTGTATTTTTTTATGACAAACCCCCCCCCCCCCCCCCCCCCCCCCGGTCCGTGGGACAAATTTTCAAGCGTTGACCGGTCCGCAGTTACAAAAAGGTTGGGGACCACTGATCTAGTGGACAAAGATAGAAATTAAAAATACAACGTAAGTATTCCAAATTAAAATTTTTACGTACAGTCGGATTGATTTATGTTTTGAGACAGAGGGAATTTTGTGCGTGTAGCTAATTGCCACGTTAAGGAACAAAGATGAGAATCCTAAACACTTTAAAAAGTAATTACGTCTGAAAAATTCCACCTGTGACGCAAACTTTTGGAAATATGAAAATGTATGAGATTGATTGATTCTCTACAGTCTTAGCAGGTCTTGTCTACCCTTTCCTGTCTGTGCTCTCTGTGCCTTATAAAATCTCCTGATACACAGCCAAACATCCTGGACATTTTTATTGCTTTCTTGGCCTTTTCTTCTTCCTAAACTCCTTCATTTGCCGCATCCGTCTTCTCCTCCCATGCAACTCGTGAAGGTCATTTTCTTCTCGTAGCCATTCGGGCATTTTGTGTGCGGCCACTTTTGATTGATTTACTTTGGTAGCCGACGTGACTGGCGGGTTTTCCTTGAGAAAGCACTGCGACCACAAAGAATCCCGGTGCAGTTTAGCAGCATGTGTTTTTTCTGTCTCTGATGCTCGTATACATTCCTAGCAGGCAGCAAGGTCAGCTTTCCGTGTCCCCTTAAGACGCCTGACTTCAAACATGGAAAATGCTTTTATTATTCCCTTTTTATGTTTGTGCTCCATTACTGCCAGGGAGCTTTTCCATGATAGTGCTCATCTGTTTTCATACTCATGATCAGGCAGAACTTGTGATAAAAAGCAAACAATTCAGCTCGCTAAGAAGATAATTTCCCTCCATTTCCATTGTAGATTTACGAGCAGGCTGACTGAGTTAAAGATGTATCTGGCCAACGTGTGGTCTCAGGCTTGACGCCGCCAGCCAAGAGCCCACTCGCACCATCCAAGCATGACCCGCTTCTACCTCGCCTCTGTTTTTTGTCAACGCGCATAAAAACATGTCAGACTTAACACTTTGAGTCCTCTGCGATGTTTCACCTGCCTCGAACAGCACTGCTGGTTGTGTTCGCGTGGGAATGTCAAAATGTTTTTGTTTTTTACACACAACATAGGCAGCCTCATCCTCCTCCGTGTAATTCAATATGTGCTCTTTAAATAAGTTTGCAAATTAAATGCTGGCCGTTCGGTAACAAGACATAAGCAGAAACAGATTATAGATATTGTCAACCACTGAAATTCCAAACAATCGCTGCGGGGTTTTTTTTTTTTGCATGACTTGCCCAAAAATTATTAGTCTCATCCCTGTCCAACAAGTTCATGAGAATATGCCCTTTGGTTATGTGGGTTACACGATGCATTCAGGGACGCTGGTCTATTTCAAAACATTTAAGTTTTTTCCCATAGCAGAGTAAGAATAAACACATTTTTTGTTGCAGAGTCAAACTGTTGTCAATTTGTGTGTAACCTTTAACATTCCTAAGTCGTCAAAGTGTAAGAATAAGTAAACAAGTTAACTATAATACAAACTAGGGATGTCCGATCTGATACAACATACACCTATTTTTTTCTATAGACACCATTATCTGACATTAATAATGACAAATTATTTATTTATATAATAAATCATGTATAAATTACTGTATATTGAGGAATACAGTAGAAAACAGTAAAAGGTGGTACATTTTGCTGCATGCTTTAATTGGGAAAACATAGCCCCATCTGGGGGACAAATACTGTATAAAGATCGGCACAATAGAAAGCCAGTAGTCCTAATTGAAATCGTAGTATGGGGTTGTCCAGATCCTATATTGCTATGGGATATCAGTCCGATATACAAACCCCATTTCCATATGAGTTGGGAAATTGTGTTAGATGTAAATATAAATGGAATACAATGATTTGCAAATCCTTTTCAACCCATATTCAATTGAATGCACTACAAAGACAAGATATTTGATGTTCAAACTCATAAACTTTATTTTTTTTTGCAAATAATAATTAACTTAGAATTTCATGGCTGCAACATGTGCCAAAGTAGTTGGGAAAGGGCAGGTTCACCACTGTGTTACATGGCCTTTCCCTTTAACAACACTCAGTAAACGTTTGGGAACTGAGGAGACACATTTTTGAAGCTTCTCAGGTGGAATTCTTTCCCATTCTTGCTTGATGTACAGCTTAAGTTGTTCAACAGTCCGGGGGTCTCCGTTGTGGTATTTTAGGCTTCATAATGCGCCACACATTTTCAATGGGAGACAGGTCTGGACTACAGGCAGGCCAGTCTAGTACCCGCACTCTTTTACTATGAAGCAACGTTGACGTAACACGTGGCTTGGCATTGTCTTGCTGAAATAAGCAGGGGCATCCATGGTAACGTTGCTTGGATGGCAACATATGTTGCTCCAAAACCTGTATGTACCTTTCAGCATTAATGGCGCCTTCACAGATGTGTTACCCATGTCTTGGGCACTAATACACCCCCATACCATCACAGATGCTGGCTTTTCAACTTTGCGCCTTTAACAATCCGGATGGTTCTTTTCCTCTTTGGTCCGGAGGACACGACGTCCACAGTTTCCAAAAACAATTTGAAATGTGGACTCGTCAGACCACAGAACACTTTTCCACTTTGTATCAGTCCATCTTAGATGAGCTCAGGCCCAGCGAAGCCGACGGCGTTTCTGGGTGTTGTTGATAAACGGTTTTCGCCTTGCATAGGAGAGTTTTAACTTGCACTTACAGATGTAGCGACCAACTGTAGTCACTGACAGTGGGTTTCTGAAGTGTTCCTGAGCCCATGTGGTGATATCCTTTACACACTGATGTCGCTTGTTGATGCAGTACAGCCTGAGGGATCGAAGGTCACAGGCTTAGCTGCTTACGTGCAGTGATTTCTCCAGATTCTCTGAACCCTTTGATGATATTACAGACCGTAGATGGTGAAATCCCTAAATTCCTTGCAATAGCTGGTTGAGAAAGGTTTTTCTTAAACTGTTTAACAATTTTCTCACAAATTTGTTGACAAAGTGGTGACCCTCGCCCCATCCTTGTTTGTGAATGACTAAGCATTTCATGGAATCTACTTTTATACCCAATCATGGCACCCACCTGTTCCCAATTTGCCTGTTCACCTGTGGGATGTTCCAAATAAGTGTTTGATGAGTATTTGTCAACTTTATCAGTGTTTATTGCCACTTTTCCCAACTTCTTTGTCACGTGTTGCTGGCATCAAATTCTAAAGTTAATGATTATTTGCAAAAAAAAAAAAAGTTTATCAGTTTGAACATCAAATATGTTGTCTTTGTAGCATATTCAACTGAATATGGGTTGAAAATTGTTTGCAAATCATTGTATTCCATTTATATTTACATCTAACACAATTTCCCAACTCATATGGAAATGGGGTTCGTATATATATCGGATATATAGATATACTGTATCAACAAAAAAAATTGAAATAATTGGATTATATCGGCTAAAATCTCCGATATAAGCGCTTCAATACAAGCAGTCCTGCAGTTGTGCAAAGCTGGACAGCCAATTAACATCTAAATGTCCTCCAAAAAGCACACAAGGCTGGTCTTTCTTGTACTTTAGTGAAGTCATTTACAAACGGTAAACATGCTAGGCTAGAAGCTACTAGGAGCGAGCAGCTACACAACAGCTAAGCACACAATAGGACAAAGGCTAGACATACTGTATAATTGACCTTAATTGAACAATATTGCAATATTACATGCCATTTGTCAATATAAACAAGTATCAAATAATTGTTTTAGCCTTTCAGTTTGTTTGTTTTTTAAATATCGATTTTTAAAAGAGGTTTTTTATGCCATTCCCGTGCTTACTCACTCATATTTTAGCAACCAAGAGGAGCTTTTGTAATCTGTGACAGGTTTTGTTTTATTCAAATTTGTATACCAAATAACATACTGCTAGAATCGGTTTGAATCAAAAATTATGTTGAATCAAGAATCGATTCTTAGTCGAATCAAGGCTGCAATATCCGTATCGTACCGGGAGTGAAAAAATGTTGACACCCTTAATAACAAAATATCGTTAAAGGGGAACTGCACTTTTTGGGGAATTTTGCCTATCACTCACAATCATTGTGAGAGACAAAAAGACAAAAGATTTTTGTTGTTTTTGCATTCTAATATACAAAAATTGGCTCATTCTAGGTGGCTAGCAATGCAGCTAATGGGATGAATCAATTCTACCTTTAAATCACTTAAAACATACATTAAAAAAATGTTAACAATACTTCATTTACATTCCATAACCTTTATAATAACCAAGCTGTAGCGACATTATTGTAAGAGCAAACACTGAGAAAGTCTTTTTCTAGCGTACTAAGGCATTGGCCTGCTTCGGTATTAGCCGTAAAAGCTAACTACGGCAAGAGATAAGCTAGCTTCTACACAAAACTCATTTGATTTTCTCGTGCACAACACTGCGATAAGACACACATTTTTGATGACTGAAAAACATGAGCAATCATATTACAGTATCTGTAAATTATTAGTACACATTTCATCTTTTGTTTGTACACAGCTAGCCAGACAGTGTATGTACTGTAGTTATAATACCACGCGTGTATCACGGTCGATATCAAATTGACTCACTCGATGGACAGTTGTTAGTCTGGTCCAGCTGGCCGGGGACGTTTCTTGTTGATTTTGGGTAAGCAATCCATTTATATCGAAATAGCTTGGCTTCAAGTTCCATATTTATAGCGTAAAAATCGCTTTGATCTAACTCGCTCTGCTTCAGTCTGCTCCAACGTCTCAATCTTTGTGTTCGCTTCCATGAGCAGCAATATATTTGGCTTCAAAGGAATAAGGTTATAAATCCTCATTTGTCCAAAAATTGTCGTCTTCGTCGTCTGCCATGATTAGAACACACACCTGTGTTTGATTCCCGAAGTAGGAACAAACATTTGTTGCCAGAAGTCAGACGTGCGCTGCTAGGGAAACAGAAATCAATGCGCGAAAGAAATCAGTCCTGGAAATTAATAAAATGATCAAAATACGGTAAATATTGTACCGTATTTTCCGCACTATAAGGCGCACCTAAAAACCTCCAATTTTGTCAAAAGCTGACAGTGGATTCGTGGATGAGGAATAACTTCATAAAGTGAGCTTTACATGTTTATTTTGTGTGTTGTGTTGTGTGACATTAACGTTTGAGCAACGTTGAGTTATTGATATATTGTTATTGCTCTGCACTAACGTTTGATTTACCGTAACAGTATCACTGTTTTTTACGTGTTTATTGAATCAGGGAAAAGTTCCCCTCCACTATGTGATATAAATGTTGCACTACATGTTATACCTTGCTGTTGTTAAAAGATAAACAGAACACCACGTCACTGACTTTACCTCGGGGAAAATAATAAAACAGCTGTTCATTTTGGGAGTGAACAGAGTTGTCAGAACGCTGGCTTGTAATCTATTAATAATGTTTGACTGACCTATCTGACTGTTTTGTTTACATTCCCTTTAGCGCAGCTCCATCTAATGCATGCATAACGTAACCCCAGCCTCTACTGTAGCGTCTATCCTATGCGCCTTATAATGCGGTGCGCCTTATATATGAACAAAGTTTTAAAATATGCCATTCATTGAAGGTGCGCCTTATAGTGCGGAAAATACAGTACATATTAAATATTGTTATGAACGTGTCTGTTACTACTTTATATATAGACCTGCAGTGTGTGTATAAAATGTTGATGGCGGGTTTTGAAGTTGTTTTAGAAGCTTTGAAGGCTACAACCGTGACATCTTTCAAGCGTTTTTTCATCATCTTTAAAATCGTAAAAAAAATAAATAAATTAAAATTAATAAAAAGACGTGTGTTCTTATCTCTTATAATGATTGTGAACAATTGGCAATATTTTAAATGAGTGCAGTTTCCCTTTAAGCCTTTGATGCTCATTTAACTGAGATCTGGTGTGATATCTTGGGTTACAAACTCCAAAATGTTGAGTGTTTTACAACAATTTTTGAATCATACAAACTCAAAGGTTTTTCAACTTTTCAGGCATAATCCAGGCAATACCTTATTTCATATATTTATTGCAAAAAACAACAACAAAAAACGTTACAGATATAGCCTGCTATCTTATTTTTCTGCCGATATTGACTGATATCATAAACTGAGGTAAATGTATTCTTGTTTTTACAGACTGTGAGTCGTACTGCAAACCAGTGAAGGGCAACCTGAAGATCAACATGAAGAAGTACTGCAAAAAGGATTATGGTAAGTGTTTTTATTATTAACAATATACAAAACCCAAAACCAGTGAAGTTGGCACGTTGTGTTAATTGTAAATAAAAACAAAATACAATGATTCGCAAATCCCTTTCAAGCTATATTCAATTGAATAGACTGCAAAGACAAGATACTTAACGATCGAACTGGAAAACGTTATTTTTTTTCAAATATTAGCTCATTTGGAATTTGATGCCTGCAACATGTTTCAAAAAAGCTAGCACAAGTGACAAAAAAGCCTGAGAAAGTTGAGGAATGCTCATCAAACACTTATTTGGAACATCCCACAGGGGAACAGGTGGGTGCCATGATTCGGTATAAAAGCAGCTTCCATGAACTGCTCAGTCATTAACAAACAAGGATGGGGCGAGGGTCACCACTTTGTGAACAAATGCGTGAGCAAATTGTTTAAAAACAACATTTCTCAACGAGCTATTTCAAGGAATTTAGGGATTTCACCATCTACGGTCCGTAATATCATCAAAAGGTTCAGAGAATCTGGAGAAATCACTGCATGGAAGCAGCAAAGCTGAAACCAACAATGAATGCTAGTGAACTTCGATCCCTCAGGCGGTACTGCATCAAAAACTGACATCAGTGTGTAAAGGATATCACCACATGGGCTCAGGAAGACTTCAGAAAACCACTGTCAGTAACTACAGTTTGTCGCTACATCTGTAAGTGCAAGTTAAAACTCTACTATGCAAAGCGAAAGCCATTTTTTCAACAACATATGTTGCCATCCAAGCAACGTCTTTTTCATGGACGCCCCTGCTTACTTCAGCAAGACAATGCCAAGCCACGTGTTACAACAGCGTGGCTTCATAGTAAAAGAGTGCGGGCACTAGACTGGCCTGCCTGTAGTCCAGACCTGTCTCCCATTGAAAATGTGTGGTGCATTATGAAGCCTAAAATACCACAACGAAGACCCCCGGACTGTTGAACAACTTAAGTTGTGCATCAAGCAAGAATGAGAAAGAATTCCACCTGAAAAGCTTCAAAAATTGGTCTCTTCAGTTCCCAAACGTTTACTGAGTGTTGTTAAAAGGAAAGGCCATGTAACACAGTGGTAAAAATGCCCCTGTGGCAACTTTTTCGCAATGTGTTGCTGTCTGTAAATTCAAAATTAATGATTATTTGCAAAAAAAAAAAGAAGTTTCTCAGTTCGAACATTAAATATCGTGTCTTTGCAGTCTATTCAATTGAATAAAAGTTGAAAAGGATTTACAAATCATTGTATTCTGTTTTTATTTATGATTTACACAACGTGCCAACTTCACTGGTTTTGGGTTTTGTAGAAGTATGCATGTGGGTTGGCTGACATGTCTTCCTGCATGTCCTCAGCGGTCCAAGTCAACGTGCTGGACATGGAGACGGTCGGCGACTGGGCCAAGTTTTCGGTCAACGTCATGTCGGTGTACAAGAGCCGCGGCGAGCCCCTGAAGCGCGGGGACAACATCTTGTGGGTGCACATGAAGGACCTGGCCTGCAAGTGTCCCAAGATCCAGATGAGCAAGCGCTTCCTGGTCATGGGCGGCAGCGACGGCCCGGGGACGGGTACGGGAGGGGCGGGGCCCGGAGTGGGGCCGGGCGGGGGGACCTCCAACCCCGGGACGGAACGGGTGGGTCTCCTGGCCGATAAGAACAGCCTGGTGATCCAGTGGAGGGACGTTTGGACGAGACGACTGAGGAAGTTCCAGCGCAAGGAGAAGAAGGGGAAATGCGGCAAAGCATGATGGGGCCCCCCGACCCCGCCGCTTTTTTTGTTGTTGTTTTCCATCACGGGACCGCCGCACATTACCAAGACTGCATGTACCCTACAGTACCTGTTTAAGGACCACATTTTGTGTATATTGTATAATTATTGTCCTTTTCTATTTGTCTTTCCTGTCCTATTGGTTTGCCTTAAAAAGGGACCATTAAAAAGGGTACCAAGTGGAGACACAAGCAGACCTTGCCTTTGGAACCATCCGCTCCGTTTACGACCCGCCCAGTTCTTCAGAAAGGATTTTGAGACGAACCAGAACTCCAGTCCTGACGGCGGGATCTCCGCCATTTTTAAAAAATTTTTTTTTTTTAAACCACTTGAGAAATGTTTATTTGCTGCTCATTTTTTGTGACGGAGGATTAGCAGGAACCTTTGACTCTACTCTTGTCTCAGCTGGGAATTTTCCACAACAAACTGCTGCTGCCTCCATGCTGGACTCATGCAAGCTCTTCTTCTTTCTCTCCTCCGGATGATTCCCCGTGTCATGTCCTAGACGCAACTAAACAACCGGACTATTTAGACTGGAAAGTTTTTCGGCGAGTGTTCTGTATTATGACATGGCGGTATCACGTTTCATCCCTCGTGTGCTTTCTGTTTGCATGCTTGCGGTTAGCGCCGCAACCCTCAAGACGTATCTCGCCCTCTCATCCTTTGCCAAATGACCATAGTCGGGGGTTTCAATGTGATTAAGACGACTATGGAAGTCAAGGCTCTCAAGATAAACACAGATTGGAGGGGTAGCCGGCGTCCAGCTAGCGAGCGCGCTGACAGCCACGTCATGCGCGTTAGCGGCTGTTTGGCTGCGAGTTTGGTTTGTCCTTTCTCCAAGAGTGTCTCTCCCAAGCCAGGAACCCAGCCCCGCACCCCCCTCATGTTGTGTATGGAGTGTTTTAGATATGTGACAGGTCTTTCAAGAATGTATGTCCGACTGTGAAGAACTCACTCAAATGTGTGGATTGTGTGAGTTAGCCCTAAGAATGTCCATGTCACGCCTCCAGAAATAACCCCAACCAAAATACATTTGGAGCAACAACCGATGCTTTGACAGCATCTACTACTGTGGAACCTCCCAAGCCGAGGTGTTCTCTTTCCAAATCAATGTTTCCCAATAGGACATAATGTATAGTGCATTGGAAAACTACAAAAATATAGTAAAATGGACAGAAGACTGGCCAATAATGGAGAGGGAACTGGAAATGGTCTGTTGCAAGTAGGGATGGGTACATCATTTGGTACTTTAATGAGTACTCGCCGAATTTTGTTGGTACTACCGGGTATCGATTTAAAGCTGCGAGAAAACGCTTAAACGTACAGTAAGTCAACACTTTTCAAAATGTGCTAGCTCAATGCTAATTAATATGGGATTTGTTGCAGACATGCTACAGATTAGCATTAGAGATTTTACATGGCGATTTCTTTTTTTGCATTTAATTTTTGACATCCAGCGTCAGACAGTCTTATTCATTACATCATATTTACATACAACATATATCTGTTGTCTGCTCTAAATGTCAAAATATGTTTTTGTTTATATCCCAACGATGCCCCCACCCCCTCAAAAGAAAAACAGCAAGAAAACAAAACAATATTTACAGATAAATCAATTAAATAAAGAAAAAATAAATAATAATAATAGTAATAATAAATTAACAATAATAATCAGAAATAAAATTTAAAAAATAGCAGATAATAGATAGTATTTTTTTTTTTTTAAAGGGATGGGTATATAATTTGGTACTTTAATGAGTACTGGCCGAATTTTGTTGGTACTACCGGGTATCGATTTAAAGCCGCAAGTATGCTTTATAGAAAACGCTTAAACGTACAGTAAGGCTACACTTTTCAAAATGTGCTAGCTCAATGCTAATTAATATGGGATTTGCTGTAGACATGCTACAGATTAGCATTAGAGATTTTACATGGCGATTTCTTTTTTTTATTTATTTCATTTTTGACATCCAACGTCAGACATTCCTGTCCATTACATCATATTTACATACATCATATATCTGTTGTCTGCCCTAAATATCAAAATATTTTTTTGTTTATATCCCAACGACGCCAGCCCCCCCCCCCCCTCCCAAAAGAAACAGCAAGAACAATATATATATATATATATATATATATATATATATATATATATATATATATATATATATATATATATATATATATATATATATATATATATATATATGTATATATATGTATATGTATATATATATATGTATATGTATATGTATATATATATATATATGTATATATATATATATGTATATATATATATATATGTATATATATATATATATATGTATATGTATATATATATATATATATGTATATGTATGTATATATATATATATATATATGTATATATATATATATGTATATATATATATGTATATATATATATATATACATATATATATATATATATATATATATATATATATATATATATATATATTTACAGATAAATCAATTAAATAAAGAAAAAATAAATAATCATAATAGTAATAATAAATTAACAATTTTAATAATCAGAAATAAAATCTAAAAAAATATAAGCAGATAGTAGATAGTATTTTTTTTTTTTTTTAAAGGGATGGGTACATAATTTGGTACTTTAATGAGTACTCGCCAAATTTTGTTGTTACTACCGGGTATCGATTTAAAGCTGCAAGTATGCCTGATAGAAAACGCTTAAACGTACAGTAAAGCTACACTTTTCAAAATGTGCTAGCTCAATGCTAATTAATATGGGATTTGCTGTAGACATGCTACAGATTAGCATTAGAGATTTACATGGCGATTTCTTTTTTTTTTTTCATTCAATTTTTGACATCCAGCATCCCCCCCCCCAAAAGAAAGAAACAGCAAGAAAACTAAATATTTACAGATAAATCAATTAAATAAAGAAAAAAAAAATAATAGTAATAATAAATTAATAATAATAATCACAAATAAAATAAAATAATATAAGCAGATAGTAAATATATATATATATATTTTTAAAAAGGGATGGGTACATAATTTGGTACTTTAATGAGTACTCGCTGAATTTTGTTGGTACTACCGGGTATCGATTTAAAGCTGCAAGTATGCCTGATGGAAAACGCTTGAACGAACAGTAAGGCTACACTTTTCAAAATAGGCTAGCTCGATGCTAATTAACATTAGATTTGCCATAGATATGCTACAGATTAGCATTAGAGATTTTACATGGCGATTTCAACACCTTTGAATTAGGTAATGAAAACTGCAACTAAGATGCACGTTACAGTCAAACAGCTGGTGTGTAATGAATGCAATACCTACAGTATAAGCACATTTTAGGGCACGTCAAAAGACTGATTCAGCTGGAAGGCAAAGACTACTCCCTGACTCGGCAAAATGCTGTCGTCGATACACTGGTGCCATCTAATGTCTTGGAATTGCAACTGCATGCAAAGTACTAAATGATACATGCAAATGACACACATAAATGGTGTAAGAAAACAAGATATAACAACTGGACAACACAGTTATCATTATCAGCTCACTTTAAAAAATGAGATTTTACACTAAATTGTCCATAGTGTGTGAATGTGAGTGTGAATGTCTGTTTATCTGTGTTGGCCCTGTGATGAGGTGGCGACTTGTCCAGGGTGTACCCCGCCTTCCGCCTGAATGCAGCTGAGATAGGTTCCAGCACCCCTCGCGACCCCAAACGGGACAAGCGGTAGAAAATGGATGGATGGATTATTAAACAAATTAACATTTAATAACCCTTGTACACTCACAAAAGTGTAGAAAATTGGTACTGTCGAGTACCGGTATCACTTCCCAGGTATCAGGAATTGGTACCGTATCGGTTCAAATGTAAAAAAGTACTTATCCCTAGTTGCAAGCTTCTTTGGTTATTTCTCTGCCAGTCATTAGCCACATGCTACGTTAGCATCACCTGGTACAATCAATCGGTATTGACCTGAAAATAAGACAACACGTCTTTCCAAGACCTGTTTTAGGGACAATACTGATTTTTTTTTTTATAAATTCAAAGACAACTTTTTTTTTTTTGTGGTAAATTTAAGAGGGCCACGGAGCATCGGAACTCTGCCTCAGTGGTGTGTGTGCAGGGTCGCCCCTTCCACCCCCTGCGTGGGCCCCTTTTTGCGTAAAGAAGTGCCATGTAAAATACTAATTAATGAATGACAGGGCTCTTCATATGAAATGTTACCATATTCCTAGCCCCTTCATGCTCCATCATTGATAAGACTATAATGGCAAATCTCTCTTAAAAACTGTTATTGTCTCCTGTGGTGCACAGTGTCAGTGCTGGACAATCCTAGTTTTAGGAGAAAACATGCAGAACATTTCATTCAAGTTCATGAAAAATGTTAATGTTAGAGGGGCCCTCAAAGTAAAATCCTTCCCCAATTTAGCCTGGGGGCGGCCTTGTGTGTGCGAGTGACAGGAAGAAAATCTCTGACTTGCTCAAGATGACCTGCCTTTCATATATTTTTTTAAGGGCACAAAAAATAGTCCTATGTTGCTCATATTCCATTCTGTATTCTGTGGTTATCATCACACTTTTCGGACCTCAAGACCCAACCTGAATGATGAAGTGCGATAAAGACTAAGAGCCAAATGTTTAGATTTTTATTGTTGTCTTTCTGGCGAGGGGGGGTCTCTTGGGGTGTCCATGTTTCTTTCAAAGGCCCAAAACTTGGCAATAGAAGCCAGAACATAACATTTCCTTTCCTTCTTCCTCTGTGTCTTTCTACAGCACTCCCAGGTGTGTGTAATTAAACCACGCACATAAACGGTCAAAATACTTGACAAAGTCCTTGTGTGATGCAACCACGTAGCGTTCGATAGAGATCTCGTCGACGTGTCCACGCTGTAAATATGCACGCCTCGCTGCTGCGTCACCGCATGACGTGCGGCATACAAGCGAAGCCCGGGGAATCAGAAACACATGCGACTGGAGACAGAATGTAGTACTTTTTTTTTTTTAAAGACGACAGCCGCCCTTTTTGTAAAAGACTGGTGGCGTACAAAAGATGAAAGGTGTGACACAGGACTGATGGGTCCATTGGTAGAACTTGATCAATCATCAAGTACCGTTCTGGTGCTCCCTGCTCCTCACTTCTATATCTTGCTTGTACATGTTCACCCTTGAGGCAATGAACCACTGACTTTTTCCATCTAAGAAATAAATTATTAGTTAATGAGCTGTGTTTTGTGTCCTGGTAATGATTTGTTTTGCTTTGGAAAGTATCCCAAAATCAAAAAAGCGGGTTTCTGTGACGTGCCTGCTTTTTCTCAGGTGTTTGTGAGTGACAGGAAGACAAGCTCTGGCTCATCTGTTGGTTTCAGTGTAAAAATGTCGACATTTTCCTTTCTCATCTACAGGGTCCCTGAAATTGCTCCTGCAATCAGGCTCACCTGCCAGCCTCCACCTGAAGGTAAATTGATGTGTAAATTAATACGCTTAACCCTTGTGTGGAGTTCATATTGTTGTTACTCAGCCAGTGTTTGTGGTTCTGATGGACCCGTTGCATTTTGTGGCTTTTAATGCCTCACAATCAAACACTTTTATGTTAAAATACTGACTTATCCCAAAAAACATCTGTAATGAAGTGCTTCGAGAGGCTGGTAAAGGAATACATTGTCTCCAGACTTCCCCCCACATTCGACCCATACCAGTTTGCTTATCGCCCTAACCGCTCCACAGAGGACGCCATCTCCTCTGCACTCCACCTGAGCTTAGAACATCTGGAAGGAAAGGACACACACATGCGGATGTTGTTCCTGGACTTCAGCTCGGTATTCAACACCATCATCCCGCAGCACTTGGTGAGCAAACTTGGTCTTGTCGACGTTCAGGACCAGGTTGTTGGTTCTGCACCAGTCAACCAGATGTTTCACCTCCTCCCTGTAGTCCATGTCGTTGTTGTCACGGGTGAGGCCCACTACTGTCGTGTACTTCACAATGTGGTTAGTAGTGGACCTGGCGCAGCAGTCATGGGTCATCAAAGAGAACAACAGCGGACTCAGGATGCAGCCCTGGGGGGAGCCGGTGCTCAGGGAGATGGCACTGGAGGTGTTGTTGCCCACTCTTACAGATTGGGGTCTGTCTCTGAGGAAGTCAAGCAGCCAGTTGCATAGGGGGGTACTGAATCCAAGGGGGCCCAGTTTGCTCACCAAGTGCTGCGGGATGATGGTGTTGAATACCGAGCTGAAGTCCAGGAACAACATCCGCATGTGTGTGTCCTTTCCTTCCAGATGTTCTAAGCTCAGGTGGAGGGCAGAGGAGATGGCGTCCTCTGTGGAGCGGTTAGGGCGATAAGCAAACTGGTATGGGTCGAATGTGGGGGGAAGTCTGGAGACAATGTATTCCTTTACCAGCCTCTCGAAGCACCTCATTACAGATGTTTTTTGGGATAAGTCAGTATTTTAACATAAAAGTGTTTGATTGTGAGGCATTAAAAGCCACAAAATGCAACGGGTCCATCAGACCCACAAACACTGGCTGAGTAACAACAATATGAACACCACACAAGGGTTAAATTTATTAGTGCAATCTTCTAATAAAAGTTTAAATCAATCAATTAATCAAGTAAAGGAAAACTTGACACATTTCATTATATCTGATTCATATTAGGGACACTTTTTATTGAATTTGTTGGCACTTTTTTGTAAACAAAACCAAATTGTTTTGGTGGAGGGGATTTATTTAGATATGTTTTTCGATACGCTGATCCCATCTTTAAAAAGTAAGATACTTTTTACGTGTGTTTTAAAAAAGCTGGTTTCAACCAAATCCATGCAATAATTAGTTTTTTTGTGCATGTAAACATACAGAAGGAAAGGGATTCGTACGGCCCCATTCGTCTTGGTTTACCTGACACGTGAAACATGTCGAGTTAGGGCGGGGGTGCACTACGTACTTTAGTCACCAGATGACAGGAGAGAGTTGAGTATCTTAAAATGTGTTTTGCGGCCATTCCAACTTTGACCACAGCGTCGGTTGCTATGTAGCGTGGCGCTTTCCATCATTTTTAGCAGACTGCATTGCAAAATGATTAACGCCCCCCCACCTTCCTCTCATGCAAGAGCCACTCAGGAATGGAATGGGGGGCGGAGAGCCAGAACCGGCGGCCGAGTCGGAGGGAGAAGGAAGGAGCTTGTTGTGGGTTGGTACCACGCAAACCTGGCTTTCATGTCCTCCAGCAATTGTGCGGTCCAGAACGTCGGCTGCACGTCGCCGACAGGGGTTTCCGCGAGGTCACGATCTGGCTCGAGGATTATGTTGGGAACTCGCATGGCTGCAGTAGTTGTGACCCCAAGATGCAGGAACCAGGAGATCAATGTGAAGGTAAGAGTCTTTTAATATATTTAAACAAGGAGGAAGCAGTCATGCATATAAAGGTTTTTCAAACAATGATCAATCCTCGAGCACTGAAGAACAGGCATAAATAGCCGCTTGATTGGCAACTGCAACCAGGTGTGCCCGGCTGCCAATCAGGAACAGGTGAGAAAAATTAGCGCTCAGAGAGACATGCAGGAAATGGAACAAAAATATCAGCGCTGACAGGAAATAAACATCAAACAAGGAAACACAACCAGAAATGAAGTGACTATAATCAAATGTCAAATTAGAGATCACACGGGACACAGGAAGTATAGGTCTTTGTATGAAAGAGGTTTTAGAGAGAAGTGAGCTGGGTTTGATAATAGTTTTTTGGGAAAAGTCAATCAATCAAAGTTTATTTATATAGCCCTTAATCACAAGTGTCTCAAAGGGCTGCACAAGCCACAACGACATCCTCGGCTCAGATCCCACATCAGGGCAAGAAAAAGCTCAACCCAATGGGATACAACGGGAAACCTTGGAGGGGACCTTAGATGTGGGCACGCCCCCTGGGCAACCGGTGCAATGGACGTCAAGTGGATCTAGTTAATAATGTGACAGTCCAGTCCGTAGTGGGACCAGCAGGGGATCATCTTGAGTGGAGACAGGTCAGCAACTGATGCACAGATGAGTGAACAGCTAACGCTAAATATGTGGTCACCTAATAACCTCTCCACGCAGGAGAGGGGGGTAGAGCAGAAGAGAGACGGCAGATCAACTGGTCTAAAAGGGGGTCTATTAAAAGGCTAGTGTATACAAATGAGTTTTAAGATGGGACTTAAATGCTTCTACTGAGGTAGCATCTCTAACTGGCATTCCAGAGTACTGGAGCCCGAATAGAAAACGCTCTATAGCCCGCAGACTTTTTTGGGCTCTGGGAATCACTAATAAGCCGGAGTTCTTTGAACGCAGATTTCTTGCCGGGACATATGGTGCAATACAATCAGCAAAATAGGATGGAGCTAGACCGTTTAGTATTTTATACGTAAGTAGTAAAACCTTAAAGTCACATCTTAAGTGCACAGGAAGCCAGTCCAAAATTGTGCAAAGATGGTCTATTCTTCTTGTCTACTTTCTTTCAAATGTGCTGTCATAAGTTGCCGGAGCAGCGTCATTGGCTTTAAAGGCCTACTGAAATGAATTTTTTTTTTTATTTAAACAGGGATAGCAGATCCATTCTATGTGTCATACTTGATCATTTCGCGATATTGCCATATTTTTGCTGAAATGATTTATTACAGAACAACGACGATAAAGTTCGCAACTTTTGGTCTCTGATAAAAAAAAAGCCTTGCCCCTACCGGAAGTAGCGTGACGTAGTCAGTTGATCACCTCATCGTATTTTCCTATTGTTTTCAATGCAGCTAGAGCGATTCGGACCGAGAAAGCGACGATTACCCCATTAATTTGAGTGAGGATGAAAGATTTGTGGATGAGGAACGATAGAGTTAAGGACTAGAATGCAGTGCAAGACATATCTTTTTTCGCTCTGACCGTAACTTAGGTACAAGCTGGCTCATTGGATTCCACACACTCTCCTTTTTCTATTGTGGATCACGGATTTGTATTTTAAACCACCTCGGATACTATATCCTCTTGAAAATGAGAGTCGAGAACACGAAATGGACATTCACAGTGACTTTTATCTCCACGACAATACATCGACGAAACACTTTAGCTACGGAGCTAACGTGATAGCATCGTGCTTAACTGAATATAGAAACAAAATAAATAAATCCCTGACTGGAAGGATAGACAGAAGATCAACAATACTATTAAAGCATGAACATGTAAATACACGGTTAATGCTTTCCAGCTTGGCGAAGCTTAAAAATGCTGTTGCTAACGACGCCATTGAAGCTAACTTAGCTACGGAGCTAACGTGATAGCATCGTGCTTAACTGCATATAGAAACAAAATAAATAAATCCCTGACTGGAAGGATAGACAGAAGATCAACAATACTATTAAACCAGGGACATGTAAATACATGGTTAATGCTTTCCAGCTTGGCGAAGCTTAAAAATGCTGTTGCTAACGACGCCATTGAAGCTAACTTAGTATAACGGGACCTCACAGAGCTATGATGAAAACATTAGCACTCCACCTACGCCAGCCAGCCCTCATCTGCTCATCAACACCCGTGCTCACCTGCGTTTCAGCGATCGACGGAAGGACGAAGGACTTCACCACAATCATCCGTGCGGTCGGTGGCTAGCGCGTCTGCTATCCGAGTCAAAGTCTTCCTGGTTGTGTTGCTGTAGTCCTCCGCTAATACACCGATCCCACCTACAACTTTCTTCTTTGCAGTCTTTCATTGTTCATTAAACAAATTGCAAAAGATTCACCAACACAGATGTCCAGAATACTGTGGAATTATGAGATGAAAACAGAGCTATTTTGTATTGTATTCAATGGGGTACCGATACTTCTGTTTCACTGGTTACGTCACGCGCATACGTCATCATCCAAAGACGTTTTCAACCGTAAGTTTAGCGGGAAATTTAAAATTGCACTTTATAAGTTAACCCGGTCGTATTGGCATGTGTTTCAATGTTAAGATTTCATCATTGATATATAAACTATCAGACTGCGTGGTCGGTAGTAGTGGGTTTCAGTAGGCCTTTAAATGACATATGATTACGCATGCACCTCCTGGTACCCTAGCACCTCCAAAACCCTCAAATCTAAACTCCAAACATCTCAGAACAAGCTAGTCAGGTTACTTCTAGACCTCCACCCCAGATCCCACCTCACTCCTACCCACTTCTCTAAAGTGAGCTGGCTCAAGGTGGAGGACAGAGTTAAACAACTTGCACTGAGCCTAGTCTATAAAATCCGCTACACCTCCCTGATACCGAAGTACATGTCAAACTACTTCCTTAACGTAAATGACCGCCATAACCACAACACCAGGGGGTGCTCCACTAACCATGTTAAACCCAGATTCCGAACTAACAAAGGTCTTAACTCATTCTCTTTCTATGCCACATCAATGTGGAATGCGCTCCCAACAGGTATAAAAGAAAGGGCATCTCTATCCTCCTTCAAAACCGCAATAAAAGTTCACCTCCAGGCAGCTACAACCCTAAACTAACACCCTCCCCGGATTGCTAATAATCAAATGTAAACAATCAAATGCAGATACTTTTTCTTTTTCTTATGCCTTCTGATCTCTCTCTCTCTCTCTCTCTCTCTCTATGTCCACTACTTGATGTCCATATCCCCCCCCACCCCCCCACCCCTCCACACCCCTGATTGTAAATAATTCAATGTGATTATCTTGTGTGATGACTGTATTATGATGATAGTATATATGATAGTATATATCTGTATCATGAATCAATTTAAGTGGACCCCGACTTAAACAAGTTGAAAAACGTATTCGGGTGTTACCATTTAGTGGTCAATTGTACGGAATATGTACTTCACTGTGCAACCTACTAATAAAAGTCTCAATCAATCAATCAATCAACATGTGTGTAAGTGTGTGTGTTTTCTGTCTTTGTGAGGACATGTTGGGATGTCATGTGACAAAAACACCAGGATGAGCTCCCTTTAAATGACTGTTTTCATAATCCTCTATTCTGTGTGTCGCCCAACACCCGAGTGTGTACGTGTGTGTGTCCACAAAAAAAATGCATGGCGAAATCTTTGTAAGCCTGCATGATACATTTTCAGTGGTGAAGGTGGGATCTTTCTGCCTTTTGTCTCCTGGCTGTGAGTGAAAGCAGCTGTCCTCCGAGGAGACAGCGCTCCCTCTGGAGCGGAGTGAGCGTGACAACGGCCACACTTCCTCTCGCACATCTGTCATCCTTCCATCTTTTTAAAAACCAAGCATATATTCCAGCCTTCCCTGCCGGGAAATGTCTTGTTCCGCATCTCCGAAGGACACACACAAGTGTCTTTAAGCATTCTTGAACTGTGTCGGACATTGTGTTTGCCGCACAAAACAAGCAGTGTTTTTATTGAGCCGGTGAGTGATCGGGAATAAGTGAGGGTGTAATTTAAAACCAGGGTGGTCCCCGATAGCAACTCGCCGGCCTTAATCCATCCTGCAGCTTTGGGGGTTTGATTGGTTACTGTTGAAAATGGGGATGAGTCTAACCCCTTCAAAGCGTGCAACCTGAGAGGTGTGTGTTCTCCTGGCCTTAAAGGCACCCTAACATGCAAAAGTGACATTTTCATGATGTCAAAACATGAATATGTGTCCTTAGTGGCTGTTTATCAAACAAGTGTGGGAAACTACACATAGGACAGCTTTGAAAGAAGAAAGAAAAAGACAGGCTTCGCCACACGTCTTAACCCGAGCGCAATAGTGTCGCTGAACACAAGACAAGAATGACTGTGCATGTGAGCTGTGTGCTTGGTATTTTTATGTATTTTATGTATTTTTGTCTATTTATATGTTCTTATGTTTTTATGTGTTATTATGAATTTGCAATAAATTAGTTTTGCTTACAATTTCGTTGTACAATAACAATAAAGATATATTTAGGGACCAAATGTCCCTTTGGTACAGAGGACCCTATTGTATTTGTAAGGTTTTATTATTATTAGGGACCGAATGTCCCTTTGGGACAGAGGACCCTATTGTATTTGTAAGGTTTTATTATTATTATACCGCCGCCTCTTTGAGCTGTAATTTGACCCCCTTAACATGCTTCAAAACTCACCATATTTGACACACACATCAGGACTGGCAAAAATTGCGATCTAATCAAAAAACCTAGCCCCAAAACTCAAAGTTGAGCTCTAGCGCTCCCTAGGAAGAAAACACAGACAAAACTGCCTGTAACTCCCACTAGGAATGTCGGAGAAACATGAAACAAAAACCTCTATGTAGGTCTGACTTAGACCTAGATTTCATACACTGACATCCTTCAGCAAAAATCAACAGGAAGTTTGCAATTCCCCCTTCAAAACAAGAGTTTTGTAAAAACAGTCACTTTTGACCCCCTTAACATGCTTCAAAACTCACCAAACTGGACACACACATCAGGACTGGCAAAAATTGCGATCTAATAAAAAAAATCAATCCCAATACTCAAAATTGCGCTCTAGTGCCCCCTAGGAAGAAAACACAGACAAAACTGCTCCTAGGAAGAAAACACAGACAAAACTGCCTGTAACTTCCAGTAGGAATGTCGTAGAGACATGAAACAAAAACCTCTATGTAGGTCTCACTTAGACATACATTTCATATACTAACAACCCCCAGCAAAAATCAACAGGAAGTTTGCAATTCCCCCTTCAAAACAAAAGTTTTGTAAAAACCGGTCACCTTTTTTCAAACATTATCTCCTCTGAGCGCGTTTGTTGTGTCGGCTTCAAACTAGCACAGGAGAGAGATTGAACCCTTCTAATTAAAAGTTGACGAAAGAGTTTTAATTACTGCTCCGGTTTGGATTTTATGTGCCGTCAAAGTCGGTCCCGTCCATCGCTGCTTGCAGCTTTAGTCTATTCTTAAAGTACCAGTTGGGTGGAAAAACAAGTTTCCGCTATATTGAAGCTATTATCATATATATATATGATTTATGACACCTAAAGACTTCCAAAGTTTGCGAGTAAATAGGTATGATCAAAATAGTATCGATCTCACGGAGATTCCCGAGCCATTTTGAGAGATAACACGTCACATGATCGCGTGACGTAGAGGTAGGGACCGCAGATCCCTTCCCCACCAACAACAATGCAAATCATGCAGACTTTGTGAGAGCAGTCCATCTTAGATGAGCTCGAGCCCAGCGAAGCCAGGCAGCGTTTCTGGGTGTTGTTGATAAATGGCGTTCACTTTGCATAGTAGAGTTTTAACTTGCACTTACAGATGTAGCGACAAACTGTAGTTACTGACCGTGGCATTATCATCATTATGTAATTGTGCATTTGTTACGGTAGTGAAAAAGTCGGATGACATTTCAAAAAAATGAATTCCTAGAGTCAATCAACTAGATTTGCAACCATGTAGAAATCATTTTGCACGGTTTTCGCATAATCCTGCTAACTAACGAGAATGCAAGCAAAACCATCCTGCTTGACAACAATGTAGCAATCACCTTTGACCTCTACTGTACCATACTGCGGCGTTCCGACCCGTTCCGCTTCAAGCTGCCATCTGCTGGCGTTTAGCGTCACCTTTTACACTGGACCGCGCTCCACATTGACCACACTCATTTGTCCGCATGCAGCGTGTGCTGATTGCTACCATGTGACGCCGTGTGAAAAGGGGCGGGACGTCCACTTATCTGTGCAGACGGCCGGCGAGGCTCGCTGGAGGTCAAAGGGGGGTGTGGGGGGGGTGGGACAAATATCCATGAGAAAAGGAAAGAGTGAGGTGAGAAGAAAAAGGTGAAACATGGAGACCACATGACAGGAGTTGAGTAAGAATGAGTAAGACGTTTTGTTGTCATCTGGCTCCACTTTCCAGTCACGCTTCACCGTCTTCAGACCTAACTACACAACATGTCCATGACTTGTCTCAAGAGAAGACACGAGTTAGTCATTTAGTTACGCTTCTCTTTTTCTCCTTTCAATGTCTCCTTTATGGTACGACAACATTAAAGGACGCATTGCGCCCAGATGACTGACATTTCACCAGCAATTGATCTTAATGCATTTTTTGCTCATAAAAACTAATAATTTCCCATAATACCAACTACTGTATTTTCCGGACCATAGGGCGCACCGGATTATAAGGCGCACTGCCGATGAATGGTCTATTTTTTTATATTTTTTCATATATAAGGCGCGCCGGATTATAGGGCGCATTAAAGGAGTCTTATTATTGTTATTTTTTTTCTAAATGTAAAACACTTCCGTGTGGTCTACATAACATGTAATGGTGGTTCCTTCGTCAAAATGTTGCCTAGATTATGTTTTACAGACCATCTTCAAATCCCTTTCGGATGCGCCGTTTTGTGGGCGGTCTTATTTACGTGGCTCACCTTCGGCAGCGTCTTCTCCCCGTCATCTTTGTTGTAGCGGTGTAGCGTGCAAGGACGGGAGTGGAAGAAGTGTCAAAAGATGGAGCTAACTGTTTTAATGACATTCAAGACTTTACTCAAATCAATAACGGAGCGGCATCTCCGGAAACAACAACAAGGTCGGAAATGTGTCCTGTGAAAAACCGTCCGACCGGAACTCTCTAATACAGGGGTGGGCAATTAATTTTTACCGGGGGCCGCATGAGCAACCCGAGCACTGCTGGAGGGCCACATCGACAATATTTCAATTAAATGTTGCTCAATATTATTTTTGATATATACCGTAAGATAAATAATAATAATAATAATTAATAATAATGGTAATACTTCAACATAGTGTGTGTAACAGCATTCCATGACTAATATAAATAAATTAACATGAATAATAAATGACAGTAAAATAAGCACACGTATGACTGAGGAGTCATAGTGTAACTTTGTGTGGTGTTTGAGTTGTCCGACTTTTTGTGTGGCCATAAACGCACCAGTGGTTTAGTGCTATGCGTGTTGGTGACAGATGACAAGTCGGTTTTGGCCTGGTTTGTACGGCAGAAAATTACTAGTTTTTCGAGATAGAAGTGTTTTACTCATGTTTTTGGTGTGGTTATGGCCGAATATAAACAGTTTTGCTCAATAAAGTGATCGATATAATCCGTGTCCTCGAAGCATCTCGATAGACGTTACAATAATTTAACGGTGTTCAATTGAACGGTGTTGACGAACACCGTTAGGGCCGCTTGTTGTCACTGTCACTCAAAGTTGCATTGCAAAATTACACAGAATAAATGTATTTATTTTGTTTACAATTCAGATGGGATTTGATTTGGTGCGCGGCATATATTTGCTGTGCGCAGCGGACGCTTGAGCAGTGCGCAATTGCGCAGGCACGCACCTTAGAGGGAACGTTGCTTGGCAGTCCATGTCTTGTTGAAAACACGCCATTCGTCATCAACTTTTCTCTTTTTAGCGTCTCGGGTGTAAACCGTGCATCACTTGTCGCTGCATGTGCACCTTCACTCGCAGGTTACACACGGACACATGCCCATAAATAATACTTTTCAAAATAAAAGCAGCACAGTTGTATTGCGCGCACGACATAGATGTTTTTTCAACCTTATTTTGTCATTTGTGATTGCAGCTGTTCACATTCACTCACAATCACGCACACGCATACGTCCACACGGAAGTAATACAAATAACGATTTTCAAAACAAAAGCAGCACCGTTGTATTGCACACTCGACATAGATACTTTTTTAAATGTATTTTGTAATTTATAATTGGCCTCACGCGGGCCGGACAGGGACGCACAAAGGGCCGGATGCGGCCCGCGGGCCGCAGAATGCCCAGGTCTGCTCTAATAACTAAAGTTCCTTGGGTGAATAATGTAAACTCACTATACCGGTATGTTTTAGCTCTTTCACGAGTTTACTGACAGATATAAGTAAGAACTTTACACTACTTAGTATAAGAAATGGCAAAAGCGGAGGATGAATGTCCTATAACAAGAAGATAGAGAAAAAGAAGAAGCTTATCAACTACTGTGTCGGCACCGACTACAAAGGCAGATGCGCACAATTTTTCAAGATTTATACAGATCTCAAATACAGATCAGCAGGTACCAGAAGGTAAGAAAAGTTGCTTTTGCATAATATTGCAAAACAAAACACTAGATATTATGTCTTACCTCATACACACACCATAATAATACTTGTATGTTGAAGCACAGTACAATCCATCAAGCGGTGCGGCTTCGTAGCTTACCAAAGTCGTACTAAAACATTTTGATAGATTTTTGAGCGCCGTGTGAAATATTCTATATTTTCAATGGAACATATAAAATGTTGGTGTTGTTCACTTGAGTCATATTGCCATCATATTGCAGTCTACACGTATCTCTTACGTGTGACTGCTACCTACTGGTCACACTTATCATTACACCATGCACCAAATAAAATTGCTTTGAGGTTGGTAAGCAAAACCAGAATTATTCCGTACATTAGGCGCACCGGGTTATGAGGCGCACTGTCGAGTTTTGAGGGAAAAAAATGATTTTAAGTGCGCCTTATAGTTCGGAAAATAGGGTAGTTTTTGAGTCACGGGTAGATAGTACTGTACTTGGAACGCAACCTTTCCATTGCCAGACTCGATATGCCGCCTTTTGGTGTGACGTCATTCACAGAACTGGAGCCTGTCATATAAAACTTATTTGATCACTTAAATGTGTGTTTTTGTCACCCTGGTCCATGATTAATTCCAAATTATCCTTAACATAATGAGCAAAAATGAATATAGAGTGGATATGATAATACTTGGACCAGTGATTCTCAAAGAGTCCCTTGATTAAAAAACATTGTTTTATTTTCCTATATTCAAACAGTGTTACTGTTCAAATTTTGAATGCACTTGTTGAATAAAACATCTGCCTTGTTTTTAATGAATACCTAGCCCTACTATGCTACTGCGTTTTAATGTTGGTCGTTATGGTGGTACTTGGAGAGAAAAAAAACATTTCTGAGGTGGTACTTGGCAAAAAAAAAAAAAAGAGAACGTTTGAGAACCACTGTTATAAACAGTGTTTCCTTATTTTAAGTGTCTTAAGTTTACTGTGACATTTTTAATTATTGTATTTTTTTTCTTTGCATGCCCTTGTTTTCCCACCCTTTTAAAGCTGCTGGGATTGTGAATTCCTCTTAAAGACAAAAACAGGATTTATCCATCTATCTATCTATCTATAAAATCCCCCGAAGAGCAGGGAAACCTGCGAAACACGCTTATAGGGATGAAATAGCCTCTGTGTTTTTTCCTGACCTAGTGTCTGTCTGTCTGTCTATCTATCTATCTATCTATCTATCTATCTATCTATCTATCTATCTATCTATCTATCTATCTATCTATCTATCTATCTATCTATCTATCTATCTATCTATCTATCTATCTATCTATCCATCCCAGCAGGCACAAGACATTGATACAACGTTGATTATACATACATGTCCTTTAAAACTGACTTTGAAACGATGTTGCAAAATAGTTGTATTTGTAAATTGAGACAACGTTGATGTCCAATGTTGGATCCACGTTGTCGGTTGGGAAATGACCAAAATTCAAAGATCAAATCAATGTCACAACCTGACATTGAATAAACATCGTCAAAAAGCACGTTGTTCCAACGTTGTATTTGTGTTGGAGAATATTGGTTGGGAAATTACCAAAAATTTAAAGACATGGATAGCTAGCTAGCAGCTAAAATCCATCCGCAGTCGGCAGTGTTTTAGTTACTTCTAAATCACTAATCCTCGCCTCCATGGCGACAAATAAAGTAAGTTTCTTACAAGTATCATCCCTGCAGGACGAGGAATAGCTAAACATGCTTCACTACACACCGTAGCTCACCAGCATTACCGCTAATGACACCGTTCCTAAATGTAAACAAATGCCATGTGTGGATCTACACCTGACATCCACTGAAATTATATAAATTACAAGAGCGTATTTAGTCTACTATGATTACATCTATATTTTTTACCGTCACAAAATCTTTATTCCTTTTTGTAACATTTAAATTATGTTTATATAGCTACTCAGGAACATTTGTGAAAGAATGGGCCGCTCTCTGTGATTTCCAGTGTGGAATTGTCATAGGATGCTACCTGTGCAACAAATCCAGTCGTGAAATTTCCTCGCTCCTAAATATTCCAAAGTCAACTTTATTATAAGAAAAGTGAAGAGTTTGGGAACAACAGCAAGTCAGCCACAAAGTGGTAGGCCACGTAAACTGACAGAGAGGGGTCAGCGGATGCTGAAGCGCATAGTGCAAAGACTTTCTGCACAGTCAGTTGCTACAGAGCTCCAAACTTCATGTGACCTTTCAATTAGCCCACGTACAGTACGCAGAGAGCTTCACGGAACTGGTTTCCATGGCCGAGCAGCTGCATCTAAGCAATACATCACCAAATCCAATGCAAAGCGTGGGATGCAGTGTTGTAAAGCACGTCGCCACTGGAGTCTAGAGCAGTGGACACGCTACATTTCGGACTGCATTGTGCCGAGTGTTAAATTTGGTGGAGGAGGAATTATGGTGTGGGGTTGTTTTTCAGGAGTTGGGCTTGGCCGCTTAGTTCCAGTGAAAGGAACTTTGAATGTTCCATGAGATGTCACTTCAAGTTCATATGTGAGTTAAGGCAGGTGGGCAAATACTTTTGGCAATATAGTGTACCTTACCACTGTGTACCACTGATTGGTAATGTTGTTTGTAACTAGGGCTGTGAATCTTTGGGTGTCCCACGATTCGATTCAAAATCGATTCTTGGGGTCACGATTCGATTCAAAATCGATTTTTTTTTTCAATTCAACACGATTCTCGATTCAATTTTTTTTTTTTTTTTTTTTTTTTAATGAAAACAATACACAACAATACCATAATAATGCAATACAATTTCAAAACCAAACCCGACCCAGCAACATTCAGAATAGCAATAAACAGAGCAATTGAGGACACACAAACATGACACGGAACCATCTAAAAGTAGTGAGACAACAATGAATATTATCAACAACAGTATCAATATTAGTAACAATTTCAACATAGCAGTGATTAAAAATCCCTCATTGATATTATAATTACAAACATTAATTAAAAAAAAAATTACAAAAAATTAACAATAGTGTCATAGTGGCATCTCATAAACTAAATGTCTAATGATAATGTCAATGAGGGATTTTTAATCACTGCTATGTTGAAATTGTAACTAATATTGATACTGTTGTTGATAATCATTTTTGTTTCACTACTTTTGGTTTGTTCTGTGTCGTGTTTGTGTGTCCTCTCAATTGCTCTGTTTATTGCAGTTCTGAGTGTTGCTGGGTCGGGTTTGGTTTTGGAATTGGATTGCATTGTTATGGTATTGCTGTGTATTGTTTTGTTGGATTGACTAATTTAAAAAAATAAAAAAATAAATAAAGTAATTAATAAATAATAAAAAAATTTAAAAATCGATTTTTTAAAAATGAGAATCGATTCTGAATTGCACAACGTGAGAATCGCGATTCGAATTCGAATCGATTTTTTCCCACATCCCTAACATATCAATTTTTCGTAATGCTGCGATATTTCATTTTAATATTCCAATCTATGTTCAAATAACAATAATAAGTTTGGTATGCTGTTGAGAGAGCAGAACTTTCTAGGTGTAGAATAGAGGCCTTGTGTCAGGCAGGCAAGTAAGCTGCAACACCACCTGTGAAAATAAGGGCGGCATATCCGCGTATCAAAGCAAATAAAATCACCTTTGCCGTCAAACGAGGGCACGCTCTGATGACAGGTGCCACTCGGCGTCCAGTAAAACACCTCGCTGAGCCGTGCTGTTTAACATACAGAGGAGCTCTATGTGCCGCCATGCCAACCGCTCCACATGGTGGAACCCTTTTTTTCACACATTCCACAGAGTACATGTCACGGCTTAGCAAGGCCGTACATGCATGTAAAAAAAAATAAAAATAAATAAAACATCGGAAAGCCGACTTCCTGCCCTCTGCTTCTGTTTCCTGAGCAGCGAGGCTACGTGCCAAGCCGGGCCGCCGCTCGCATGTGGCACGAGAAGAGAGCGATTTACTTTGGCACCGTCACCTTAGAGCAGCGTTACCAACACGGAGTGCCAATTAAACGTCGCTAGTAGGATATCCAGACGCAGGGATAATGAAATACTTTCATGAGAACGACATCAAGGACTGGAAAAAAAACATTCACTCCTTCTGTGTACCAGCCTTGATAACCACACCTTGCATAAGTTAACCTATTTTATATAAATAAGTGCAAATGGGAAGCGTGCATTATGTAGCATAATAATATGAGGGGCCGTTAGGGACATTATTCAGAATTACCTCTTACATACACTACTGAAATGTTTTTCTCTCACACACTACTGAAACACTCTCATATACACTACTGAAACATAATAACACAATTGTTTAGTTTCCCATAGTTGAAGCTCCAATATAATACTACTTCAGTAAAGAACAATAGTACATTAAAAGTGCCTTGTCCAACATTTACCCTTGATGCTAGCAATTAGACGTGCAACCTAAGTTTTGCGTGTCTGCAGCTTTAATGCTAATGATCTATGTGGGCCCAAGAAGAGCTATTGTGCACTTTATCTAGTTTTTACTATAGGGGTGTACCAATGCAACTTTTCACTTCCGATATTGGAGCCTTCAGTATTGGCCAATACCAATATCATAGTACTATTATGGTGTACAGGAGGAAGGAGACGACACAGACAGAAGGGACTTCGTTTAACTCTATTTATTAATATATATATATATATATATATATATATATATATATATATATATATATATATATATATATATATATATATATATATATATATATATATATATATATATATATACTACTACCGTTCAAAAGTTTGGGGTCACCCAAACAATTTTGTGGAATAGCCTTCATTTCTAAGAACAAGAATAGACTGTCGAGTTTCAGATGAAAGTTCTCTTTTTCTGGCCATTTTGAGCATTTAATTGACCCCACAAATGTGATGCTCCAGAAACTCAATCTGTTCAAAGGAAGGTCAGTTTTGTAGCTTCTTTAACAAGCTTAACTGTTTTCAGATGTGTGAACATGATTGCACAAGGGTTTTATAATCATCAATTAGCCTTCCGAGCCAATGAGCACACACATTGTACCATTAGAACACTGGAGTGATAGTTGCTGGAAATGGGCCTCTATACACCTATGTAGATATTGCACCAAAAACCAGACATTTGCAGCTAGAATAGTCATTTACCACATTAGCAATGTATAGAGTGTATTTCTTTAAAGTTAAGACAAGTTTAAAGTTATCTTCATTGAAAAGTACAGTGCTTTTCCTTCAAAAATAAGGACATTTCAATGTGACCCCAAACTTTTGAACGGTAGTGTGTATATATATATATATATATATATATATATATATATATATATATATATATATATATATATATATATATATATATATATATATATATATATATACATACATACATACACTATATGTATGTGTGTATGTATGTACTGTATGTGTGTGTGTGTGTGTATAGAGACTGTTTACATTATTGTAGGTGCAGTAGTGCATGTGTCTTGCTTGCTATGTTCTGTGCATTGTTTAAATGACAGATCTTTAATATCATTGTGGCATGAAACATTTTAATATTGGAACCATCTTTCCATTGGGAACAACACTGCAAACCACAATAAGAAACTGTTTTATTGACTTTGGAAAGTTCAGCTCGGAATGCGAAGTTTCCGACCACAACAAGAATAGATGTTTGCCTTTACTCCTTAGAGAGGTCGTGATGTCAAATGTGAGATTTATAAATGTATAAATGTCCGTCTTTTTAGATATTATTTAAAGATTCTTGGCTGATGACTCATTCCGCTTTAATATGGCGCTGACTAGTAGTGCTTATTCTTTTACGCACTGTCCTTCACACCCACTTTCTTCCTCACCCATTGTTGAAAAAACAAAGTAAAGTTGATCTCTAGCTATAAGCTAATGCTCGCTACAAAGACCAGATGTTTTGGTGGGATATTACAGGGTTCACTCTGACACTTGCTACAGCAAATAATGGCTGCGGAGCTTATTTCTCACATTTTTGCTTGTAACGTAAAGCATAACAATTTGCTTATCTCAATACACTCTTACAGTAAATCGCAGACACTCCTAAATTAAAGTACTCCCGTACTTACCGTATTTTCCGGACTATAGGATTATAGGGCGCATTAAAGTGGTCATATTATGATTTTTTTTCTGAATGTAAAACACTTCCTTGTGGTCTACATAACATGTAATGGTGGTTCTTTGGTCAAAATGTTGCATAGATTATGTTTTACAGATCATCTTCAAGCCGCTTTCCGACAGTCTCTTCCGGATGCGCCATTTTGTGGGCGGTCTTATTTAAGTGGCTCACCTTCGGCTGCGTCTTTTCTCCGTCATCTTTGTTGTAGCGGTGTGGCGTGCAAGGACGGGAGTGGAAAAAGTGTCAAAAGATGGAGCTAACTGTTTTAATGACATTCAGACTTTACTTAAATCAATAACGGAGCAGCATCTCCTCATCCGGAAACAACAACAAGGCCGTAAATTTGTCCCTTGAAAAACTCTCTAATAACTAAAGTTCCTTGGGTGAATAATGTAAACTCACTACACCGGTATGTTTTAGCGCTTTCATGGCGAGTTTACTTACAGATATAAGTAAGAACTTTACACTACTTTATATTAGAAATGGCAACAGCGGAGGATGAATGTCACATAACAAGAAGATAGAGAAAAAGACGAAGCTTATCGACTACAAAGGCGGACGCGCACAATACAGATCAGCAGGTATGTACCAGAAGGTAAGAAAAGTTGCTTTTGCATAATATTGTGAAACAAAACGGCAGATAACATGTCTACTAATGGGTGCCATTTTGCGGTCCTTATACACACACCATAGTAATACTTGTATGTGTGACTACGGTAGCTGCAATGGGCCGACAATCCATCAAGCGGCGCGGCTTCAAAGTCTTACTAAAACATTTTGATGGATTTTTGAGTGCCGTGTGTTATGTTCTTTATTTTCAATGGAACATTTAAAGTTTTGGTGTTAGTTTACTGGCGTCATATTGCAGTCTACACGTATCTCTTATGTGTGACTACCATCTACCGGTCACACTTATCATTACACCATGCACCAAATAAAATTGCTTCGAGGTCGGTAAGCACAACCAGAATTATTTCGTACATTAGGCGCAACGGGTTATAAGGCACACTGTCGATTTTTTGAGAAAAATGAAAGGATTTTAAGTGCGCCTTATAGTCCGAAATTATGGTAAATGATATGATTGATTGAGAAGTTTATTGACATCTTAAAGAATTGAATCCATGTAATGCTTTAAAAAGGCAAATGGATGGCACAAAAAGCCGAAAGGCTTGTTTCCATTGTGGTCCAATAAATGCACAGAAAATAGAATGCATACAAACATTGAATTATTAAATAACTATAACCATATAAATCTACGTTTTTGCATTGAAGGTTGCAAAGCAAAATCCCAACAGCCTTGAACGCATCGCCGTAAACACTGGTTAAAACTCCCTGGATGTCAAACTTGCTCACAGTATCATGACATGTATACAGTATTAGTAATGTCCAGCTGCATTTTCCACCTCCTTTTAGTCATGTTTATTCATCTTTCAACAACTTTAGAGTCATTTACGGTGTCCACAGGCCTGTTGGTGTGCTGCATGAGCAGCGGCGTCAAATGACACGTGTCCAACGTGGTAGCAAGCCGCTAGGCATTAGCAGGTGTTGAGCTGCCATCAGCACTGTGGTCAGCACTTTTCAGCAGCACTTCACTCTCGACGTAATTGATCGGCTTAAGTGCGCAAATGTTGCTCTTCGCCCCAAAGATGTCGGATATTAACTGCAGCTGAGGACGATCATTTAAAACCAAATGTTGACTTGTGGAGATGAATTGCATTTAGATATGGTGATACAAAAAATAATATAATACAAATGATATTAAAAAAAAAAGTAAGGCAAAAACAGTATTGGCCAGAATGTAAGGCAAAAAAGGTATAAAAATAAAATGGTCGTCATATATTCGGGGTCGAGAGACTGGTGACGCCAGGCTACTTCGGAGCATTTTTTTCCGTCACTCACACACACCAACGACCTGGTAACACAGAGATCCTACAAAAAAGACCAAAAAAAGTATTTTACAAAAAAAATAAGAAGGGGCGTCCTAGGTCAATGAGGTTTAATATTTTAAGATTTATTGTCGTCTCATCTTCCAGTGTTTCATAAGTATTGTACAACCCTCAAAGCACATTTTAATGAATGTATTTATGTTAATTAACTCGTGGTTACATTGATGCACAGAAACACGTCAAAAGTGGGGATATTGATTTTTGAAATAGGTGAAGTAAGAACGAATATAAAATACAAATGTATTTCAGTTTTAGGAGTTAAAAGGTGGAACAAGCTCAGTGATGAGTGGAAGACGTGTAGTTCTTTGTTAAGGTTTAAGAAAGCCTTCAAAGGTGAAATAATAGAAAATTATAAAATATAGTAACAATTACTTTCATCCCATTTATTTTTTTGAATGTTGATGTTCCAAGTAATCTTATTTTCAGTGACGGTATAAGATAGACAAATATAAGCTTTGGCTTCAGCTTATTCCTTTTTCGGTCATTCTTTTTCTTTTCTTTTTGTGTGTAAATGTGTATGATTGTTAAATATGTATAATCTGTACTGTTAAACTGATCACACAAAATGGTTGATGGTTGGTTATATGACCGAAATAAACTTATTTCATTCAAAGTGAGTAGGCCCTACATCAGAGCTGGGCAAATATTTTGACTCGGGGGGCCACACTGAGAGAGAAAAATGTGTCCGGGGGGCCAAGGTGTATGTGTGTATAAATTATATGTACACATTTAGCTGTAAAAACCTGCTGTACAGTATGTGTTTGGGTCCCTTTTTTTCAGGAACACTAATACCAAAAGTCACAAGGTCCGAAAGAGTTCTAAAAAAGCTATGACAGACCACCTCAAGAAAACAGAATAGAACTTTACAGTTTTTTACTGAAATTTTTGATTTTGATTTTTGATGATTTTTTGAAGTTTTTTTACTCTTCCATATCAGTAGGTGGCAGCCGGTAGCTAATTGCTTTGTAAATGGTGAAATGGTAAAAAGGTGTCTTATGCTTAAACCAAAAATAAACAAAAGGTGAGTGCCCTTAAGAAAAGGCATTGAAGCTTAGGGAAGGCTATGCAGAACGAAACTAAAACTGAACTGGCTACAAAGTAAACAAAAACAGAATGCTGGACGACAGCAAAAACTTACTGTGGAGCAAAGACGGCGTCCACAATGTACATCCGAACATGACATGACAATCAACAATGTCCCCACAAAGAAGGATAAAAACAACTGAAATATTCTTGATTGCTAAAACAAAGTAGATGCAGGAAATATCGTTCAGAGGAAGACATGAAACTGCTACAGGAAAATACCAAAAAAAGAGAAAAAGCCACCAAAATAGGAGCGGAAGACAAGAACTAAAACACTACACACAGGAAAACAGCAAAAAACTCTAAATAAGTCATGGCGTGATGTGACAGGTGGTGACAGTACACCTACTTTGAGACAAGAGCTATATTGATGCATGCTTGGTTATGCTTTAAAGTCATATCCAACAATTGCGACAATGACTTTTAACTGTCAACTGAGTTTATGATTTCTGCTGGTGATGTGCTTCCGGATATTTTCAACGCAAACAATGTGCCTTGGCTCAAAAAAGGTTGAAAAACACTGTTTTAAATATTGTATCTGATTGGATCTGTGCAGGTGTACCTAATTTTGAGTCCATTAGTAGCAGTAATGGGAAATATCCCAAACTAGTAACAAAACAAAAAAAACTTATTTGGCAGAAGTACATAGATCATATGTGCAAGAATCTGTGCAGACGTAAACCATGAGGCATGTGCATTTGGGGCTAAGCTGATGATCCAACATTACACATGTGTGCGTTTCCCTTAGTCAGCAAGTGATGGCTTCCTGTCAGTGCCAAAAGTAAGCCTTGGCGGGTCTTACCACACGTCTGCCAAGCCTTCAGCCGTCAACGACAGCTGCTTTCTCACATCCGTCTCCTCCTGGGCTTCCGTCCAGCAGCTAAGATTCCTCTCGCTCGCTCCTTTTGCGTATTTGTCTTGACACCTTTGCTCAGCGTGTCTTTACCTTCTCGCTTTTTCTCCCACGCTGCTGCATGCACAGAATAAATACCACACCTTATAGGAAGATAACGTATACCCCCACTCCATATGACAGGAGCACTCCGCTGTTTTTTTCACGGACAAACTACAAAAACCCTAATCAAAGATCCGTAAAATGTGAGGAACAGCATATTGCTGTAAATTGAAAAAACTCTACCACTATTTTTACTGTAAAATTCTGGCAACCGAACTGCCCGTTTTTGACCATAAAATGTACGGTTGTTGTTTTTACTAATAATCCAAAATGTTTTTTCTAAACAAAGATATCAGTTTTTCTTTTTAATTTTATTTTGCCCCTTTTGAAGGCATTTTTGTCAGGTAAGGTCACAGGAAATAACAAATGTTATGCAAATAATAATCATAATTTGATCAAACTGCCTTAAATGGGTTAAAATTATGTTGATTGAAAGATTTTAGAAAAGACAGTAAAAAAAATAAATAATCCAAAATGTTTTTTCTAAACAAAGATATCACTTTTATTTATTTAAAAAAAAATTTTTTTAGATGTTGCCCCTTTTGAAGGCATTTTTATCAGGTAAGATCACAGGTTTAAATGAGTGAAATAACTAATTTTGTGCAAATAATAATCATAATTTGATCAAACTGCCTTCATTGATGTTGATTGAGAGATTTCAGAAAAGACAAAAAAATAATAATAATAATCCAAAATGTTTTTTTTAAACAAAGATATCACTTTTTCTTTTTTCTTTTCTTTTTTTCTTTTGCCCCTTTTGAAGGCATTTTTATCAGGTAAGGTCACAGGTTTAAATGAGTGAAATAACAAATTGTATGCAAATAATAATCATAATTTGATCAAACTGCCTTCAAGGGGTTAAAATTATGTTGATTGAAAGATTTCAGAAAAGACAGAATTTTTTTTTAATAATTATCCAAAATGTTTTTTCTAAACAAAGATATCACTTTTATTTATTTTAAAAACATTTTTTTTAGATGTTGCCCCTTTTGAAGGCATTTTTATCAGGTAAGATCACAGGTTTAAATGAGTGAAATAACTAATTTTATGCAAATAATAATCATAATTTGATCAAACTGCCTTCAGTGATGTTGATTGAGAGATTTCAGAAAAGACAAAAAAATAATAATAATAATCCAAAATGTTTTTTCTAAACAAAGATATCACTTTTTCTTTTTTCTTTTCTTTTTTCTTTTGCCCCCTTTGAAGGCATTTTTATCAGGTAAGGTCACAGGTTTAAATGAGTAAAATAACAAATTTTATGCAAATAATAATCCTAATTTGATCAAACTGCCTTCAAGGGGTTAAAATTATGTTGATTGAAAGATTTCAGAAAAGACAGAATTTTTTTAAATAATTATCCAAAATGTTTTTTCTAAACAAAGATATCACTTTTATTTATTTAAAAAAAAAATTTTTTTAGATGTTGCCCCTTTTGAAGGCATTTTTATCAGGTAAGATCACAGGTTTAAATGAGTGAAATAACTAATTTTATGCAAATAATAATCATAATTTGATCAAACTGCCTTCATTGATGTTGATTGAGAGATTTCAGAAAAGACAAAAAAATAATAATAATAATCCAAAATGTTTTTTCTAAACAAAGATATCACTTTTTCTTTTTTCTTTTCTTTTTTCTTTTGCCCCCTTTGAAGGCATTTTTATCAGGTAAGGTCACAGGTTTAAATGAGTAAAATAACACATTTTATGCAAATAATAATCCTAATTTGATCAAACTGCCTTCAAGGGGTTAAAATTATGTTGATTGAAAGATTTCAGAAAAGACAGAAAAAAAAATGTAATAATTATCCAAAATGTTTTTTCTAAACAAAGATATCACTTTTTCTTCTTTTTTTTGCCCCATTTGAAGGCATTTTGATCAGGTAATGTCACAGGTTTAAATGAGTGAAATAACTAATTATATGCAAATAATAATCATAATTTGATCAAACTGCTTTCAAGGGGTTAAAATGATGTTGATTGAGAGATTTCAGAAAAGACAGAAAAAATCATAATAATCCAAAACAAAAATTCTAAACAAAGATATCACTTTTGTATTCTTTATTTTTTTATTTTGCCCCTTTTGGAGGCATTTTGATCAGGTAATGTCATAGGTTTAAATGAGTGAAATAACTAATTTTATGCAAATAATAATCGTAATTTGATCAAACTGCCTTGAAGGGGTTAAAATTATGTTGATTGAGAGATTTCAGAAAAGACAGAAAAAATCATGATAATCCAAAACAAAAATTCTAAACAAAGAAATCACTTTTGTATTTTTTATTTTTTTATTTTGCCCCTTTTGGAGGCATTTTGATCAGGTAATGTCATAGGTTTAAATGAGTGAAATAACTAATTTTATGCAAATAATAATCGTAATTTGATCAAACTGCCTTGAAGGGGTTAAAATTATGTTGATTGAGAGATTTCAGAAAAGACAGAAAAAATTATAATAATCCAAAACAAAAATTCTAAACAAATATATCACTTTTGTATTTTTTATTTTTTTATTTTGCCCCTTTTGAAGGCATTTTGATCAGGTAATGTCATAGGTTTAAATGAGTGAAATAACTAATTTTATGCAAATAATAATCGTAATTTGATCAAACTGCCTTGAAGGGTTTAAAATGATGTTGATTGAGAGATTTCAGAAAAGACATAAAAAAAATAATAATCCAAAATGTTTTTTCTAAACAAAGATATCTTTTTTTTTCTTTTTTCTTTTTTTCTTTTGCCCCTTTTGAAGGCATTTTCATTTTGATCAGTAATGTCACAGGTGAGTGAAATAACTAATTTTATGCAAATAATAATCATATTTTCAACAAACTGCCTTCAAAGGGTTAAAATTATGTTGACTAAAAGATTTCAGAAAAGACGGAAAAAAAATATAATAATTATCCAAAATGTTCTTTCTAAACAAAGATATCTTCTTTTTTTTCTTTTTTTTTTGCCCCTTTTGAAGGCATTTTGATCAGGTAATGTCACGGGTTTAAATGAGTGAAATAACTAATTATATGCAAATAATAATCATGATTTGATCAAACTGCTTTCAAGGGGTTAAAATGATGTTGATTGAGAGATTTCAGAAGAGACAGAAAAAAAAAAATAATCCAAAATGTTTTTTATGCCCTTTAAAAAATGAATGACGTTTATGTTCTGTTTGGCTTTGAGGTTTTATGGAATAACTGCCGGTGTATCAGGCTCCTGTGAAAGAACTGGACATTGACAATTTTTGAAAAAACCCTCTTTTGTACGATGGAGTAACATAACAAAATTTATGGCCAAAATACAGCAAAAATGTACTGAACAGTCAGCCTTTATATCCTGTTGTGGCTCTCAGTCATTTGCCCTCCCTGACATTGTATATACAGTAAGTGTATGTTTGCACGGTTTAACATTGTGAACAAGCTATCTTCACATAAATATGCATCAACATACATGCTGCATACCGTATAAACACAATTAGTTCAAAAGACACAGTAGAGGACCGATCTATATGGCTCATTGTAAGCAGGGTGAAAGGTGGAAGCCTTTTTCCCCTCCATTGGGAAATCTGCCAGTTTTCTTTTCATTACTCTACCTGAGGGCTGAACCCCTCTATCACAATAAGCTGTATTTTTTATCGACAAGTCTACACGGAAGCGGCATTCCTGGGAATTAGGCTCCATTTCACCTGGCCTCCAGTGTTTTTAGGGAATACTCCCACAACGTTCACCCCAGCAAACAGCCACCCTGGTATCAGATATGGTTTACAGTATGTATTCAATTTCAGTTATTGTTCCCTCATTGGAACGTTGCCTCACGCTGACCTCAGAAGCGAAGCACGGAACGGAGTATTGTGTGTGTGTGTGTGTGTGTGTGATAACACTAAAAGATAAGAGCAAGTAAATGGATATTTGCATGCAACTTTACTTACATACTGTACCTCAATACAGTATTTTTGTAGAGGAAGCATTTGTGTGTAATAAGCAGGTCGAGTGTGTGAGAGTGTGTGCCATCTGTCATCTGGCCACCATGTAAAATTAAATAACAGCCCGAAAGGGACAAGCGGTAGAAAATGGATGGATGGATGGATATTACATTTTTCTATTATGAATATACAAGACATGTCAGAAAAGTTGGGTCATCAAGGGGACCCAAACTTTACTCTAGCAAACACTTGGTTCTCCGAGTACCACCATAATGACCAACATTAAAATGCAGTAGCGTAGTAAGCCTAAGTATTCGTTAAAAACATGGCAGAGGTTTTATTTAACAAGCATATTTAATATTTTTGGCCACTGTAACATTACTCACAGTTTGAATATTGAAAAGTGAAACAATAATCACTTCGTTAAGTGATTTTTTTTTTGTAAGTACCACTAGATCGAGTCCTACTACAGTTCGAGAATCACTGATTTAGCACGGTGCAACAAGGGTTAGTGCGTGTGCCACACAACACGAAGGTCCTAGGTTCAATCCTGGGCTCGGGATCATTCTGTGTGGAGTTTGCATGTTTTCACCATACACATCTTTTGAGATACAAGCCGCTTCTTTGCTAAATTTTTTGCTTTAGGTTGCGATCCAAAGTCTATTTTGGAGCTCTTAACTCAAAACGCTTGTATCTGAAATCAACGTCTGTCATTGAAACAAGGTGAAATCTATTTAATTGGCGCTCGGCCCCCACAAAACAGCACAATTGTAACACATAAAATGCCTTTGAAAAAGAAAAACTAACTTTTAGATATGGTTGCACGGTGGTACAGGGGTTAGTGCGCGTGCCTCGCAATAAGAAGGTCCTGGGTTTGATCCCCAGGCTCGGGCTCTTTCTGTGTGGAGTTTGCATGTTCTCCCCGTGACTGCGTGGGTCCCCCCTGGGTACTCCGGCTTCCTCCCACCTCCAAAGACATGCACCTGGGGATAGGTTGATTGGCAACACTAAATAGTCCCTAGTGTGTGAGTGTGAATGTTGTCTGTCTATCTGTGTTGGCCCTGTGATGAGGTGGCGACTTGTCCAGGGTGTACCCCGCCTTCTGCTCGAATGCAGCTAAGATAGGCTCCAGCACCCCCCCGCGACCCCAAACGGGACAAGCAATAGAAAATGGAGGATGGATGATTTAGAGACATCAAGATGGCAGCGATGACTTGCATGAAGCATATCCAAGAAATCTGGAAATGTGTGTTGAATTAGGATTACAGGGAAAATGTGCAGTCAAATAAAGAAAATGTGTTTAAAGAGTTACATCAAAAAGAGACAGCAATTTGTACAACTGGGTGACTTCAAGTCAGATCATTTAGACATTACCAGTGGAGTCCAACAAGGGTCATTGTTAGGACCAAAACTGTTTATTTTATACATAAACCATGTCATGATCAGCTGCCCGGATCATGTTTGTTTAGTTTTCGTTTCCCTCACTTCCTGTTTTGAGCACCCCTGGGTTTGTGTTTTAGTTGCCATGACTGCAGATTAGTTTCACCTGCCTCTAATTAGTGTCCGGGACGCTCACCTGCTCCTGGGCACTAACCAGAAAGCTACTTATTCCCGCTGTTTACCACACTCAGTCTGGTTTCCTTTTTTGCTTCTATGCAACAAGTTACATTGTTGATTTACCTTTGGATTCATATGCTAAACACCACTTGTTTGCTATTCCGTTAGCTTGCCGTGCTATCTGCATCCTTAGTGCTCTTTTGGTTTGTATCCCGCATGATTTATGGACATTGAATCATTTTCTTACCTGTACCTTGACTCCGGAGTTTTCCGTCTGCATCTCGGGAGAACGATCCACGCGTAAACATGCGACCCAACCGTAACAAACCATACATGCAGAGCATCGGAAATATCACGACTTTTTGTTTTTGCAGAGGACACAAATGTACTTTGAAGAGTTGAAGATTTGCAGCAGCTGTTGGATGTGGTCACGAACAGACTGAGTAAACCAAATAGGAGAAAGGTAAATATAAGCTTCTTAGTAACCGTACAATAAACATACAAGTAACATTGATGATTAATGATGTAGCGATTTAAAGGAGTGTATGAAAATAAATTCCTTGGCGTTACACTTGACCACAAACTCTAATGGAAAGCTCACGTAAGCTACACATGCTCTAAACTGGCAAGAACAATTGGGCTTTTGGGGCGGATTTACATGTTCTAAATGAGAATGCATGTTTAATCCTGTACTGTTCACCGGTGTTGCCGTATTCAATGTATTGTGTTGAGATGTGCTTACAAATGCACCCTGCAGACAATTTGCACATTACAAAAGAGAGCATTAAGGATAGTGCACAAAGTCGGTTACAATGACCACACCAATCAGCTCTTTTTAAAGTACAAAATTTACAATTTCCGGGTCTTCTAAAATTTAAGATTGTACAAATGGTTTGTGGAATCTGTCACACTCCGGAGGGGATTCCAAGAAATCCTCGCCGGAAACCCCTTTAGTCGTTCTGCAAAAAATGTAGTTGGATGTTGCCCATCCACGGACTCCGGTATGCTGACCACTCGGCTATTCTTCCGCCGACTCGGGATTCGAGGTCGCTAACTTTCGCCTGCACACTTAGTCTCATTCTCCATTGACATAGCACATTTTTTCTCCAACGCTAGCAGGCGCTCGTCTCGCAAGGTAGCATTTCCTCGAGTGAGATAATCCTTTGAGAATGGTTCGAAACCGTAGTGTGAATATGATCAATCTTTGCCTCAAGTGTGGAAATGATTGCTTTGAAGTCCACAGAGAGAGTGTTCTTCCAGGAGGTTAGACATGCTAAACTGGCGGTCAGCTCCATTGGAGGAGTTAGGCCTGGCAGCCAGGTCTCTGGCACTCCGTTTCATCGAGTGAATTGGCATTTCCTGTCTGTGTCAACTCAGGAATAATATAATCACTCACTGGTGTGACTTATGAACTATTAAAGGATGGAGATGTAACCAACTGCGGGAGTGAGACTCGACATGTATCCACTCCATCTTTTAAGACAAAAAAAAAATCATCATTTACCAAAGTTCCATTGTTGGAAAAATCCCAACTGGACTGCAATTACAATGACCTGAATGAATTAGAACATTCGTAGACATTGTTGGAAAAATATTTCTAACACAGAAAACAACTTTACTGACCAAAATATATTGAACAAAAATACCAACACAACATTTGTGTTTTTACTCCCATTTTTCATGATTTGAACTAAAATATCTAAAATACAAACTTAATCTGTTACATTCTTCGTTTATGCCGCACTTTTTTTCATTCATCCTGCGCCTGTATTTTTATTTGTCTATTTTTCCCTCTCTTTGTAGCTATCACCTGGACTGGAGGCGGAGCTACTAGACGCACCCGAGTCTGACTGTTTCCACCCTTTATCAGCTGCAGGTGTACTGCTGAGAGATGGCAGTTCTTTCCTCCAGACGTTCCCGCCCGAGACTCACATGAACAGCTCTTCTAAACTGCCTGTAAGATGTTTTTTGTGCCATCTTGACTTACCATCGTCTACCTGGTAAATTGTATCATCCCAGCGTCTCTCAGTGTCAGTCCAACTCCTAGTCTGGCTACCTGTTTATGTTTTTGGTGTTTCTTTATGCCAGGTTCAAACACTGATGACATATATTAAACAAGACAAGAAGCAAGGAATTAAACAGAGACAGAATTCAATTTAGCTCAATTGAGGAGAAACGCGTATTTTATTTTTATTTTTTTATTCTTTCTTTTTTATATAGCGCTTTTCTCTAGTGACTCAAAGCGCTTTACATAGTGAAACCCAATATCTAAGTTACATTTAAACCAGAGTGGGTGGCACTGGGAGCAGGTGGGTAAAGTGTCTTGCCCAAGGACACAACAGCAGTGACTAGGATGGCGGAAGCGGGGATCGAACCTGCAACCCTCAAGTTGCTGGCACGGCCACTCTACCAACCGAGCTATACTGCCCCACAACGCGTAGACACTGTACCCTTGCACAGTTTTGTCCCACTCTCTGATGAAAGATTGTACGCCTCCTCTTTTATTTGGACTTTCGCTGATTACATGGCAACAGCTGTTTCTAAGGGAGGGGGGTCGTAAATAGCCATCGCCTTTGGTTACAAAACAGTTCAAAGAAAAGGTCGTAAAACAGTTCAAAGAAAAGGTGCCTGGAGGGGAGTCAGGCCCTGCTTCCTCTCCGCTTTGTAGATCTTGGGTCAAGACAAAATCTTCCTGTGGATTACAATAGAAGAAAGAAACCGACGCCTTCATGTCGCTTCCCATTGTACACAGTGGAGTTTTACAAGCCTTCTGCTCACCGGGAACTCATTGAAACACAAAGTTTTGTGATACCTTAGATACAATTATTCTGACACTTTCCGTGTACCATCACTTAATATCCTATATATCTGATTCATGATACCAAAGGACTCCCAAAGTTTGCGAATAAATAGAACGATCAAAATACTGTATTATAAATCTCACAGAGATTCCCGAGCCATTTTAAGAGTTAATGAGCGAGCCAGTCACATGATCTGTGACGTAAAAGTAGCAAGCACAGATCCGTTCCAAATCAACAACAATGCTGATCAAGCAGACTTTGTGAGAGCCAACAACTATATCTTTAGGAAAAACTATTATCCAAAACCTTATATTTCTAAATCCGAACACAAGGAGTTTTAGAAGCCGACTGCTAAATGGATGCAGCTTTATTGAAACGCTATAGCATCAATAAAATAATAATTATAATAAAACACTTACTGTAATATTTCCACTCTTGCTGGGATGCCAACATAATTCCGTTTAGATGAACATTCATTCACAATCCTCACAAAGAGTTGAAAAAAAGTTGCAGAAATTAGGGTCTTTTCCACCATCTCTGAGGATATGAATGTCGATCCATGGCCACATTTGTCTACTACCAGGTGAGCGATGCATGAATAATAATCTAGAATTTACTTTTAGCAAGTTTGAGACGAAGCAAAAGCAGCCGCCGGGTTTTAGTGTGTCAACAATAGCGGCATAAGTCAGCATTACTTCACTGCTATCAATTCGCCGCTAAAATAGTCTGTCTGCGTTAGCTCTTGTAATAACAATGTCGCTCATATTTGGTTAATATTCAGGTCACGAAAGCGTAAATGGAGTATTGTTGGCTGTTTCGAAATGTTTTTTAGAGGTTATAATGGGCGCAATAGAGGACCCTCGATCTGTCGACTCAATTGTTATTTAGCTATTTATTTACAATTTTGAATGCATAAAAAAGACAAGCGTATGTCTTTCTTTCTTTTTTTCTGGTTTATTTGAAATAGGGACAGATTTGTACCATGTTTGTAGCCAAAGCTAATTTACAACACTTCTCCCCAACAACAACAACAACACAGATCTAGCATCAATAAAATAGGAAAATAAAACGAATGAGGCAAAGAGGAGTCGATAATAATGATAATAGTAATAGTACAGACAAAGTACAAACTAGATAAAAGCCAATAATAATACTAATAATAATAACACAGACAAAGTGCAAACTAGATAAGAACCAATTATGTGTTCTTGTCTTACATAAGGACTGTGAATGGTAAACAGCACATCTCTTTCCAATGTTTGCGTATTTCCAGTATGACTGATCTAATAATATGGTCAGAGAATCAAGGACCTACAATCTCTGGAAATTCCGAAAATATTCGGAGTGGAATATTTAAAATGGCCCACTGAATGTGTGGCATTTTCTAATGTTCAGGACCTGTTTTAGACAATATGTTTCTAAGCCAATATAAATCCCTGTTGGTTTTGCAACCAATAATAATTAATTTACATATTTCCTCGGGTGTTCTGCTCAACTGGTCAGCTTCCGGGTCACTAATAAGGTAACACAAAAATGACACATGCTGTTTATTTGTACATCATTTGTGTCCTGTTTTCATCAGTTCGTCAACAAAGCAATCGCCCCCGGTATGATTTGTTACTCTTTTCTGTGTCATTGACAGGCATCATTAGGCCAATTACAGCCTATTTGAATGCCTGGGACAAAATGATGAGAGGGTATTAATGGCAGCAGCTGTTCTTTTTTTCACCACTCATCGGCCAGTACATCATGGACCAGAGAGTGGAATACCATACCTTGTGTGGACGTGAAGGCTTGGCCAACATTCGCTAGTGTGTGTGTGTGTGTGTGTGTGTGTGTGTCTAGCTTGGTGTTGAGTGTAGTCTGGGAGGCATCTGTAGTCACTGCTGCCCCAGAGCTGCAGGTGTCCCCGCAGCCTCGTCCATTGCCCCTTTTTCCCAGGAAAATGCTTTCAACCGAGGTTGGGTTACCACAAAGCTGCACCAACATCTAAGAGATGCCAGGAATGCCCCTTTCCATCAAAGGGGGCAACATTTGGCCTTTTTTTTTTTTATATCTACAATTAAAATGGAGAAGGGGTGAGAAGGGAAACGTGATGGAGAAGGCAGCAGGGATGATGGAATGTCAGCACCTGTTTTGGTGTCGTAAATAATAAGATAACGCCGCTTAGCCATATTGCAGGGAGACGTGAAGGTTCTGTTGTATCAATTCATGTGTGCAATATTTACATGTGCAAAATATACAAAACCAAAGTTGAATAACAGTGGATACTAAAACCTATTATTTCTGGGGCGACATTGACGTAACCAATGCCGGTGGTCTCTTACAGTAACTCAGGCAGTGTGCCTAGACATACAATTTTTAATGTTCTGTGGCGGCGCTCGGAACCCAAAATGCTCGTAATTATATAACCTGTATTCTGGGACCCTAAAACACCACCATTTTTCTAGGGAAAACCTATATTGTATCAAAAACAAAAGAATGGACCATAAACAACTTTATTCTTATGAAGTAATGAATTAATAATGTACAGCATTACCCTTGAAGAGTGGACTTCTACAGTATATCCTGCTCCTCCTCCATCAAACACACTATCAGCAGCTTCTCCATATTGTCAAAGATATGTCCAACCTTTAAATATTATTTTAAAGTCAAAACATCTGGTCTTACTCGCTAGCATTAGCTGATAGATAAAGATGGATATAACTTTGTTTTCCAAGCATGGGAAGGAAGAAAGTTAGTATGAAGGACAGTGTTGATAAGAAGTGGATGATATTCATTGAATTAAAAAAATAAATCATCAAAAACATGACACGGCGTGTTGCCAACTTGGTGAAGCAATTTGAGTGTATTCGTTTGAGCTAGCCTGCACCATACTGAAGCATAATGAGTCTAATGTCAGCCAAGAATGTTAAAATAATATCTAAACAGTGGACATGTTTTAATGAAAATATGGAAAAGCTGCTGATGGTGTGTTTGATGGAGAAACAGCTGGAAGGAGCTACTGTAGCAGTCAACTCTCGAAGGTAAATACTGTACATTATGTATATATTACTTAATAGAACTACTATTGTATTGTTTTATACAATATTTCTTATCTAAAAGTTATCCATCCACCCATTTTCTACTGCTTGTCCCTCACGGGGTAGCGGGGGTGCTGGAGCCTATCCCAGCTGCATCCGGGCGGAAGGCGGGGTACACCCTGGACAAGTCGCCACCTCATCACAGGGCCAACACAGAGAGACAGACAACATTCACACTCACATTCACACACTAGGGACCATTTAGTGTCGCCAATCAACCTATCCCCGGGTGCATGTCTTTGGAGGTGGGAGGAAGCCGGAGTACCCGGAGGGGACCCCCCTCGCAGTCACGGGGGGAACATGCAAACTCCACACAGATCAAACCCAGGACCTTCTTATTGTGAGGTACACGCACTAACCCCTGTGCCACCGTGCAGCCCTATTTAAAAGTTAGTTTTTCTTTTTCAAAGGCATGTTATATGTTAGAATTGTGCTGTTTTGGGGGGCCAAGCGCCAATTAAATAGATTTCACCTTTTGTTTCAATGAAAGATGTTGGTTTGAGATACAAGCGTTTTGAGTTAAGAGCTCCAACATAAAATTTGGATCGCAACCTAAAGCAAAAAAATCAGCAAAGAAGCGGCTCATATCTCAAAAGATGTGTATGGTGGGGCTCTCATAAGTCGAGGTACCACTGTAAATGTGTTATTTCTTATCCCAACTATACCTTAAGTGAATTTTCTGTGGAAAAATATATATATAAAAATTCACAATTAAGAAGTGAACACTTAGTTTTCACTCAGTCCTGTTACCCTCGCACACAATTGTGAGTATTCTACAAAATCCAAAACCAGTGAAGCTGGCATGTTGTGTAAATCGTAAATAAAAACAGAAAGTCCTTATCAACTTATATTCCATTGCATAAACTGCAAAGACACGATATTTAATGTACGACCTGAGAAACTTTTTTTTGCAAATAATCATTAACTTAGACTTTAATGGCAGCAACATGTTGCAAAAAAGTTGGCACAGGGGCATTTTTACCACTGTGTTACATGGCCTTTCCTTTTAACAACACTCAGTAAATATTTGGGAACTGGGGAGACCAATTTTTGAAGCTATTCAGGTGGAATTCTTTCCCATTCTTGCTTGATGTACAGCTTAAGTTGTTCAACAGTCCGGGGGTCTCTGTTGTGGTATTTTAGGCTTCATATTGGGCCACACATTTTCAATGGGAGACAGATCTGGACTACAGACAGGCCAGTCTAGTACCCTCACTCTTTTACTATGAAGCCACGCTGTTGTAACACGTGGCTTGGCATTGTCTTGCTGAAATAAGCGGGGGCGTCAATGATAACGTTGCTTGGATGGCAACATATGTTGCTCCAAAACCTGTATGTACCTTTCAGCATTAATGGTGCCTTCACAGATGTGTAAGTTACCCATGTCTTGGGCACTAATACACCCCCATACCATCACAGATGCTGGCTTTTGAACTTTGCACCTATAACAATACGGATGGTTCTTTTCCTCTTTGTTCCGGAGGACACGACGTCCACAGTTTCCCAAACAAATTTTAAATGTGGACTCGTCAGACCACAGAACACTTTTACACTTTGCATCAGTCCATTTTAGTCGAGCTCGGGCCCAGCGAAGCCGGCGGCGTTTCTGGGTGTTGTTGATAAATGGCTTTCGTTATCCATAGTAGAGTTTTAACTTGCACTTACAGATGTAGCGACGAACTGTAGTAACTGACTGTGGTTTTCTGAAGTGTTCCTGAGCCCATGTGGTGATATCCTTTACACACTGATGTCATTTTTTTGATGCAGTAGGTCACGGGCATGGAGTGTTGGTTTTCAATGTTGCAGATTTCTCCAGATTCTGTGAACCTTTTGATGATATTACGGACCGTAGATGGTGAAATCCCTAAATTCCTTGCAATAGTTGGTTGAGAAATGTTGTTCTTAAACAACTTGTTCACAAAGTGGTGACCCTCGCCTCATCCTTGTTTGTGAATGACTGAGCATTTCATGGAAGCTGCTTTTATACCCAATCATGGCACCCACCTATTCCCAATTAGCCTGTTCACCTGTAGGATGTTCCAAATAAGTGTTTGATGAGCATTCCTCAACTTTCTCAGTCTTTTTTGCCACTTGTGCCAGCTTTTTTGAGACATGTTCCAGGCATCAAATTCCAAATGAGGTAATATTTGCCAAAAAAAAATAACCAAGTTTTCCAGTTCGAACGTTAAGTATCTTGTCTTTGCAGTCTATTCAATTGAATATAGGTTAAAAAAGATTTGCAAATCATTGTATTCTGTTTTTATTTACCATTTACACAAGGTGCCAACTTCACTAGTTTTAGGTTTTGTACAAGTCACAAGGGCCACAGGAAGTTGCATCGTTCACATGAATCCTTTGCAGGTCTTAGAAGGGAGATACATGTCATCAACACCTGAACTATGGTGGCCCAAAGGGGTCAACGACAGTCAATACTGGAAAGGTGGAGTCTGATCAACATAGGTAAGTGGGGGCACAGATGTGAGCGGTGGGCACTAACTTCAAAACAATTCCCAGAGTGGATTGGAAAATGTCGATCACGTGAGTGTTGACTCAAAGAGTTTGTAAGAAATTTGACTCTTTGTGTGGAAAGAAGATTGAACTCCAAAACTGCCAAAGTTTTGTATGCCAGTGGAAGTTCTTTTGGGGAGAACACCACATAAAGCGTTGAGCTTGAGCCTCACATACTTTTCTGCAAGTAGGCCTGCTTTTAATGGGCCGGGGAAAAAAAACACAACCCAGAACGAGGCACGCAATGAACACAACTGGCTTTTTTGGAGCTTGTAAAAATACTTGTTTCCTCGCACTCTTTGTACGCCACCTGCGCTTACTTTTCACCCGTTAGCCAAGAAACGTCTCGTTTATACGATCATTTACATTTTTGATGCATGAAATATTTGTTTGGCTATTAACTGGCAGTGGACGAGAGGGGCCGACGATGCTTGGAGTTGAGGTGTGACTGCACAATTGGCAAGGCAGCACCTAATGGATTTCCCCTTTTTTCATGCTCCCGTTCACTAAGTTCCCAGCACTTCGGCTGCTGAGATTCGGGGACCTTCCAGGCGGCACATTGCGTGCGACATTTGGAGGAACATTCCAAGGGCTATGGCGTAGTTTAGTGTGTCTCTAGTTGTGCGTTTTACTGCTGGTGCACCTGTTGTAATCCAGGGTGGGTTGGAATCCCTTTTTGTTCTCACACGTGTGCCGAAAAAGCTCAACCATCTGGAAAAAGCCGCTCGCAGCTTTTCAAAGTGATGTGGACGACCACCGCCTGCAGGCCGCTGGCTTGTGACCCTCGATAAATCAAATCCCCGCCTTTGTATTCACTCTCCTTTAATTGTTTCTGTGTCCATCAGCAAAATTAGAGAACGACTGAGGCATATGGGTAGTGATCGGAATTCATAAAATTTCACTTTCGATTCTGCTTTACGATTCACTTCCTTAACGGTTCTCTTATCAATTCCTATTTGGAAAAAAAAAAAAGTGCGAAAAGGGTGGATTAGCATCGATTTTGTTTAGTTTAGAGGTAACATGACCTTACAAAGCCTACAGTGAGGTCTCAAGAGGCACATACGCAGCACAGAAGAAAAACTATATTTTCTTGGTAAATAAATATAAGAAATTAATATTCTTCTGTAGAATTTAATCATGTGCAAATGACTCAAGAATGTATCATTTGGTAACATGTGATATTAACTAGAAAAGTGAGATATGTCAAGCCTTTATTGGTTATACCTTTTTTTTTTTAAATAATACCACTCCTTTTAGACTCCATAAAGCCTGCTCATATAAAGAGGCAATCCCCAGATACCGTATTTTCTGGACTATAGGGTGCACTTAAAATCTTTTTTTTTTCTGAAATCTCGACAGTGCACCTTATAACCCGGGGTGGGCAATTAATTTTTACCGGGGGCCGCTTGAGCAACCCGAGCACTGCTGGAGGGCCACATCGACAATATTTCAATTAAATTTTGCTCAATATTATTTTTGATATATACCGTAAGATAAATAATAATAATAATAATAATAATAATTAATAATAATAATACTTTCATTTAACCTAACTTAACTTTATACCAAAAGCACTGCTTTGGAAATCATTTGTACCCCTTTCAGAGATCATTTAGTTCCCCTTAAACATGCATCCTCATGTTGCACAATGAAATGTAAGCATAGGATGAAGTGTGCATTCCTGTAACTTTCTCTAGTAACAGCATTCCATGATTAATATAAATAAATTAACATTAATAATAAAGGACAGTAGAATAAGCACACGTATGACTGAGGAGTCATAGTGTAACTTTGTGTGGTGTTTGAGTTGTCCGACTTTTTGTGTGGCCATAAACGCACCAGTGGTTTAGTGCTATGCGTGTTGGTGACAGATGACAAGTTGGTTTTGGCCTGGTTTGTACGGCAGAAAATGACTAGTTTTTCGAAATACAAGTGTTTTACTCATGTTTTTGGTGTGGTTATGGCCGAATATAAACAGTTTTGCTCAATAAAGTGATCGATATAATTCGTGTCCTCGAAGCATCTCGATAGACGTCACAATAATTGAACGGTGTTCAATTGAACGGTGTTGACGAACACCGTTAGTGCCGCTTGTTGTCACTGTCACTCAAAGTTGCATTGCAAAATTACACAGAATAAATGTGTTTATTTTGTTTAGAATTCAGATGGGATTTGATTTGGTGCGCGGCATATATTTGCTGTGCGCAGAGGACGCTTGAGCAGTGCGCAATTGCGCAGGCGCGCACCTTTAGCGGGAACGTTGCTTGGCAGTCCATGTCTTGTTGAAAACACGCCATTCGTCATCAACTTTTCTCTTTTTAGCGTCTCGGGTGTAAACCGTGCATCACTTGTCGCTGTGCACCTTCACTCACAGGTTACACACGGACATACGCCCATAAATAACACTTTTCAAAATAAAAGCAGTACAGTTGTTTTGCGCGCACGACATAGATGTTTTTTCAACTTTATTTTGTAATTTGTGATTGCAGCTTTTCACATTCACTCACAATCACGCACGCGCATACGTCCACACGGAAGTAATACAAATAACGCTTTTCAAAACAAAAGCAGCCCCGTTGTATTGCACACTCGACATAGATACTTTTTAAAATTTATTTTGTAATTTATGATTGGCCTCACGCGGGCCGCACAGGGACGCACAAAGGGCCGGATGTGGCCCGCGGACCGCAGGTCTGTTATAACCCGATGTGCCTAATGTAAGGAATAAGTTTGGTTGAGCTTACCCAGCTCGAAGCAATTTTTTTTGGTACATGGTGTAATGATAAGTGTAACACTTATCTCTTATCACATAAGAGATAAGTGTAGGCTTCACCGTTTGATGTGCTTCAACATACGAGTATTATTATGGTGTGTGTATAAGGTAAGACATATTATCTGGTGTTTTTTTTCGCAATATTACGCAAAAGCAACTTTTCTTACCTTCTGGTACCTGCTTTAAAAAGCAAAGACATTAAGGCCCTGATTTACTAAAGGTTTGCGTGTACTGAAACATGTGCAAACTTAATAGCGTGCCCGTGTGCAGAGTGGATTGCGTCTGTTAAGTGAGCAGAATAGGGCGTGCTGTCCATTTTGCATCTCTGTCTTCATTAATATGCAAAATATATCCTGATCATCAAAACGCCCACAATACTGGGACGAGAAAATGCAAATATATTATACAGCACACGTAATGTGAGGACACATCACAATCTTGTTAACATCAGGCTACCTAGACAGGCTACTGTCAACAACTTGTGATCTGATTGGCTAACGCAACCGTCTATCAACTCTATGTGTTCTCAAATTAATCCGCTAACGGTCCTGGTGAGTATCCGATCACAGGACGCGTAAATGTCACGTTCAACATGAGGCCATCTAGAAGGCCTTACTGATAACAACTTGTCATCTGATTGGCTATCGCACTTGTCTATCACCTGTATGTGCCTGTTCACTTACAGTGCATAGACGCCTGCATTGTTGATTCTGAAGGCCGTGGGCAGGTTTCGTACAGCATGGCAACATAAACTAGCTGAATTCTGATTGGATACAAACTCTAACCTAAAAACAACAACACTGGAAAGAGCATAATAAGACATAAAGAGAATATGAATACTTTGAGATATTTAGGGAAAGTAAATAAAAAATGACTTTCATCTTTAATTATGATCATGATTTATGGTTATATTAGGCCAGCAGTGAGGCCTTGCTGGCCCTGCCGGCACACCACTGCATTTGTCATTGTGTGTGTTTCAGTTTTACAAGTAAAGTGCAAGACAAAAGTCAAGTAAAGTACAAGACTAAAGTAGCGTGCAAGATCAACAACAATAAAGAGCCTACATGAATTAATCTGCTTTGGAACTTTATCGGAACGTCTTGGATTGTTAGCTGTCTGCCAAGCTGTATAACCTCAATACATATAGTTAAAAGTTAAAGTACCAATGATTGTCACACACACACACTAGGTGTGGCCAAATTATTCTCTGCATTTGACCCATCACCCTTGATCACCCCCTGGGAGGTGAGGGGAGCAGTGAGCAGCAGCGGTGGCCACGCCCGGGAATCATTTTTGGTGATTTAACCCCCAATTCCAACCCTTGATGCTGAGTGCCAAGCAGGGAGTTAATGGGTCCCATTTTCACACAAACACGAGGTGTGGCGAAATTATTCTTTGCATTTGACCCATCACCCTCGAGCACCTCCCGGAAGGTGAGGGGAGCAGTGAGCAGCAGCAGTGGCCACGCCCGAGAATCATTTTTGGGGATTTAACCCCATTCTTTTTCTTTTTTTTTTTTTTTTTTTTTTCTTTTTTCTTTTTTTTTTTTTTTTAAATGTCCTGCCCAGCTTCTCGGGCAAATCATATAGCAAATGTAGATACCCATATCGGCTGTTCAGATTTACTTTACAAAAGAGAAGTGTAGGATACTTCTCTTGTTGCCTTACTTGTATTTTGACTTTATTAAATGTATTTATATTATCATTTGGTGCAGCCGGGCCGGAGCAGGAGGGGATAGAAAGAGAGAAAAAGGAAGACAGAGGGGGGAATTGTGGGGACAAGAGGGGGATTAGACAGAGAGACAAAAACAACAACAACAACAACAACAGAGCAACATCAGCAAATACGACATGTACAAATATGATGGTAAAAGTAATAGCAAATAAGCAGTTAGCGAAAATTTAAAAAAAAAAAAAATTACAGAAATGACAATGAGCATTATTACACTAAAAATGGAGCAATATGAATACCAATAGAAATAGTGCTATTGATAATAAACAATACCAGTACTTTACCTTTATTATCAACAATACAATTGTTCAAATGCAACAATACATATACGTAATGATAACTTGAGATACGAAAGAATGCAGAAAAATGGAGGGGAAGAAAGAGAAGCAACCTTAACCTTGTAGATTGTTATAGTAACAATAGGTTAAGCTTTGTCAGTGTGCCATGTGTTATACCCAGTTTACCCTAGGGCAACAACGTTAATATACCCCCAATTCTAACCCTTAATGCTGAGTGCCAAGCAGGGAGGTCATGGGTCACCATTATAATAATAATTATAAGAACAAGAATAAGAATAATAAGTGTGGCCTCTCTCCCATGAGCATGATAAAATGAATAAAATAAAAATAAAAGATCGAACGTCTATATACATATTTGAACAAGGCGATGCGCACCACTTTTTAATTGCACACGCAATGTTAGTAGATGACACGCTACACACATGCTAATGGTACACACAATTATATATAGACCTTAGTAAATTGGGACCTAACTGTGTTAGTTAGCAAAGAACTGCAGTGATGCTCACACAGGCCACATTTTCTAATGAAGACGCAGGAAGAGTTTGTATTAAATGCCACTCTTCTTTAAAAATGGTTTCCAGCCCGCAGCCATCACAGCGCTGTTAACTCTTCCTCCTACTCTCCAATCACATTGCATTGCATGGGCAGTCAGTCTGGTTGTCTGAGCTATGCAACGTGTGTGTGCAATGTGTGTGTGCGTGCGCGCCTTGTTCTTGAACCATCCGTAAAGGTCTAACCTCCAAAAGGCAGGCGGCACTCTGAATAATTTGGTTGCGACTGAAAGTGTGCTTAGTGATTTGATGCATGCTTGGCTGAGGTAATCGATCTGCTAGAAGTGGTGGCCCATCTCATTTGAAAAGCAAATAAATGGAAAATCTCACTGAGTTGTTTGACCTCAGGTTAAATGATTGTGGAACAAAATTGCAGCTTTTTTCCAAAAGTCTTGCTTGCGCCTCTCTTTGAACTGTTTGACATGAATAAATGGGTCATGTTTGTGGAAGATAACTTTTTCACGAAAGGGTGAAATTTCATCCAAACATGCACTCCCACTGTTTTGCCTGTGCCATTATTTTTCTGACAAATGCACCATTATTAAACCCTACAAGTCGGATTAACTTGAAATTTCTCATACAGCTTCTTTTTTAATTTTTTTTTTAATGTAACCTTTATTTAACCAGGAAAAAAATCCAGTTGAGATTAAGAACCTCTTTTTCAAGGGAGTCCTGGCCAAGAGGCAGAGAAGTGACACATAAAATCACATTCACGTTACACATTAAAATGACAGTCACAGATAACTGAGGCTCATTCAAATGCTTTCAGTTTAGATTTAAAAGCATTTAAGGATACAAATTCAGTCAGCTTGGAGTCTCTTTGTGTTCCAAGCACAAGGAGCTGCATAGACACAAAAGCTTTTTTCCCTAGCTCAGTACGAGCAAAAGGGACAGAAAGCAACAGCTGATCGTTGGATCTCAGAGCATAAGAGTCCGTACTTCTCTGTGAAATCAACGCACAAATATATTCGGGCAATAGTCCCAGTAGAGCCTTGTAAATAAAAATGTACCAGTGACACTGTCTCCTAATGGACGGAGAAGGTCATTCCACCCGAAAGTACAAGTCACAGTGGTGTGTCATGGCTTCTACAGTTTGTGATGAACCTCAAAGAAGCATGGTAAACACAGTGTTAGGGTATGGTGATGTGGATCCCAAGGATGCAGAGACGAGTTTGGGGTTTACAATTGTTCTTCCTTTTTATTAGGCGGAAGCACAAGGTAGCAAAAACAAAAGGCGATGGTGGAAAACACACAACACACCATGTAAAAAAAACTACTGAGAGAAAACAAACACACTAAACTAAAAGCGCTAGACAAGGCTAGGAAAAATATACTTCATGAGAGAAGAAATAAGACTAGGTACAAAAAATAAAACGCTAGACAAGGCTAGGATTAATACGGGCCAACCTGAGGTGAAAGGTACACGAACTAGAGAGTCCTCTTGGCACGACCAACCGTATGGAAGCAATGGCAAAGTTCCGGCGCTCACCGGTTGTCAGCAGCCTGGTTAAATAGGCTGTTTTTAATTACAGTCAGGTGTGTGCTGCTGCCTTGCGTCAGCTGCACTCCATACTGTGAACGAGAGAGAGAGTGAACATGGAGTGCAGACAACAGAAATAGGCAAGGACATTTACAGATTACCACAGTACCCCCCCCTCAACGGACGCCTCCTGGCGACCTACCTGGCTTGTCTGGGAATCGAATGTAAAAGTCCTTGATCAAGTCCTTGTCAATTATAAGCGATCTAGAAATCCATGACCGTTCCTCTGGGCCGTACCCCTCCCAGTCCACCAGGTATTGGAAACCCCTTCCCCTTCTTCTCACATCCAAGATGGTGTTTACAGTAAATGCTGGGTGACCATCAACCAGCCTGGGTGGAGGAGGCGGTACCTCCGGAGGACTGAGCGGGCTGGATGAGACAGGCTTGATGCGGGACACGTGAAAAACAGGATGGCACTTGAGAGATCTAGGGAGATGGAGCTTGACTGCAACACGATTGATGATCTTGGCAATGGGGAATGGTCCAATGAACCTGGGAGCCAGTTTCCTAGATTCGGTGGCCAATGGTAGGTCCCGAGACGATAACCAGACCTTCTGTCCCAACAGGTAGTGTGGGGCTGGTGTGCGATGGCGGTTGGCTAAGAGTTGATTCCTGGCCGATGTTCTTCTTAACGCCGCCCTGGTGTTGCGCCAAGCCTGGTGAGCCCGATGTAGGTGTGCAGTAACAGATGGGACGTCGGCACTGGGTTGGGTAGAAGGAAAAACTGGTGGTTGGAACCCATAGGCGACGTGAAATGGAGACAGGCCGGTGGCGGAGCTAATGAGGGAATTGTGAGCGTATTCGATCCATGGGAGATTCTCAGACCAGGTCGAAGGTTGCTGATGACAAGTGCACCGGATGGCTGCCTCCAGGTCTTGGTTGGTCCGCTCGGTCTGTCCATTGCTCTGAGGGTGGTAGCCGAAGGACAGGCTAGGGGAGGCCCCCAGAGATTTGCAGAATGCCCTCCAGACGGCCGAGGAAAACTGTGGTCCTCTGTCGGATACCACATCAGTGGGGATGCCGTGCAGCCGGAAAACGTGGAGCACTAATAATTGGGCAGTTTCAAGAGCTGACGGCAGCTTGGGGAGGGCCACGAAGTGGGCCATCTTCGAGAACCGGTCCACAATGGTCAAGACAGTGTCATTACCCTCGGAGGGGGGTAGTCCTGTGACAAAGTCCACAGCTATGTGTGACCACGGGCGGGAGGGGATGGGTAATGGGTGTAACAGTCCTGCTGGAGCCTGGTGGGATGCCTTGTTCCGGGCGCAGATCCGACATGCTGCCACAAACGCCTTCGTATCTGCCAGAATGGATGGCCACCAAAAACGCTGGGAGAGGACAAAACTGGTGCGACGAATACCTGGATGGCAAGCGATCTTCGACCCATGTGCCCAATCCAGAACGCTGGAGCGGAGCCGAGGAACCACAAACAACCGGCCTGGTGGGCAGCCCCGAGGAGATGTGTCCGACTTCAGGGCCTCCAAGACTTGCCGCTCGATGTCCCACTGGAGTCCCCCAATGACGTGGGTATGGGGAACAATTGGTTCATGTGAAGAATTCTCAAAGGATGAAGAGTAGACACGGGACAGGGCATCGGGCTTCCCATTCTGAGAACCAGGTCGGAAAGTGATGTTAAAGTTAAAACGGGTCAGAAATAGTTGCCACCTGGCCTGGCGGGGGTTCAGTCTCTGTGCGGTCCTTAAGTAGGACAGGTTCTTGTGGTCTGTGTAGATGATGAATGGTTGCTCCGCCCCTTCCAGCCAATGTCTCCACTCCTGAAGGGCCAAAATGACCGCCAGAAGCTCCCTGTTGCCAATGTCATAATTTCTCTCAGCAGGGGATAGGCGACGAGAGAAGAAAGCACAGGGGTGCAACTTCTGGTCGGTGGTAGATTTCTGGGAGAGTACGGCCCCTACACCTGAATCAGAAGCGTCCACCTCAACAAAAAATTGGAGAGAACGGTCAGGGTAACACAGAACAGGGGCAGAAGTAAACGACCTTTTCAGCCTCAAGAACGCGGAATTGGCTTCGGGTCCCCATTCAAACGGAACCTTAGTAGAGGTTAGCCTCGTAAGTGGCTCAGCGACGCGACTAAAATTACGAATAAATCGCCTATAAAAATTAGAGAAGCCCAAGAATCTCTGGAGGTGCTTCTTGGAAACCGGAGTGGGCCAATCTACTACTGCTTTTACCTTAGCGGGATCCGGTCTGAGTCTACCCTCCTCAATGATAAAACCTAAGAATGGAATGGAGGATGAGTGAAACTCGCATTTTTCCGCCTTGACGAACAGTTTGTTCTCGAGCAATCGTTGAAGGACTAACCGAACCTGCTGCACATGTTCGTCAAATGTAGATGAATAAATTAATATATCGTCCAAGTAAACAAAGAGAAAACGACCTGTCATGTCCCGAAAAATGTCATTAATGAAACCCTGAAAAACGCCAGGTGCATTAGTAAGTCCAAAAGGCATGACAAGATACTCAAAATGTCCGAGAGGAGTGTTGAATGCGGTCTTCCATTCATCCCCCTCTCGGATGCGAACAAGATGGTAAGCGTTACGTAGATCGAGTTTAGTAAAAAACCTCGCTGATTGTAATGGAGTAAAAGCTGAATCAAGGAGTGGTAGAGGATACTGATTCTTGATAGTAATCTGATTAAGAGTGCGGTAGTCTATACAAGGCCGTAGGGACTTGTCCTTCTTTTCGACAAAAAAAAATCCAGCGGCTACAGGTGCGGTCGAAGGGCGAATGAGGCCGGCAGCTATAGATGTGTTTATGTATTCTTCTAGTGCTTTGAGTTCGGTGTTAGACACCTTGTACATACGGGTCGATGGTAACGCCGCCCCGGCTAGCAAATCAATGCCACAATCGTAGGGTCGGTGGGGGGGAAGTGAGAGTGCTCTATCCTTGCTAAACACCGCCCTTAAGTCATGGTAGTGCTTGGGCACGTTTGTCAAGTCTATGTTCTCTATAACAGCGGTAGGTGGCGGTGTACGAGATCCTGCTGCGGAACGAAGACAATGTGTGTGGCAGGTTACACTCCAATTAATAATGGCCGAACGAGGCCAGCCAATGTGCGGGTTATGCTTATGTAACCAGGTTAACCCTAGAATGACGGGCGCGGACCGTGATGGCACAACAAGAAAAATTATTTTCTCACAATGATTTCCAGACAAGCGCAGGTTGAGTGGGAGTGTCTGGTGGGTTATGCTGGCTAATAGGCGCCCATCAAGAGAATACACCCTCTTGGGCACAAATAGTTTGACAACAGGAATCTTATGGAGTCTCATGAATTCAAAATCCAAAAAGTTATCATCTGCTCCTGAGTCAATGAGAGCGCAAATGTCTATTTGTTGGTTAGACCAAGAAAGAGTACCTTTTAGCTGCATTCTGCCTGCGGCCAACGAAGGAGAACGACGACCTCTGGTGGACGTGTCCTCTGGCGAGTGAGGGCGCACTCGTGGCCGTGCGGCGGGGCGCGGCAGTTCTTTGCAGCGGGAGATGAGATGATCAGCGGCCCCACAGTATAGGCAGAGTTGGAGGTGAACGCGACGTTCCCTCTCGGCGGCGGTGAGTCGGCGGCCTCCCAGTTGCATCGGCTCATCCATCTGCCATGAAGGGGGGTTGTCTTCGAGTTGCTCCGTCTTGCAGATGGCAGGTCTAGCAGGTGCTGATTGGCTGCAAGGTGGGGCTTGTCTTCCTAGTCGATCCCTCCTCTCCTCCAATAGGCGGAAGTCGATTTGCACCGCCAGCTCGATGAGATCATCCAGATTCGTCGGGAGTGACAGCGGGATCATCATGTGACGAATCTCGTCCGCGAGACCCAGGAAGAAAGCGTCCAATAGTGCTGAGGGACCCCAGTCACAATCGGCCGCCATGGTGCGGAACTCGATCGCGTAATCCGCGACCCGTCGTGAACCTTGTTGCAGCCGGAAAAGGGATCTCGCTGCCTCTCTACCTGGGAGTCGTCGTTGGAAGATTTGCTTCAAGGATTTGGAAAAGTTCGCGTATGTGGAGCTGGAGGTGGTCTGACGGTTCCATTCTGCAGTCGCCCAGGTGCCAGCACGGCCAGACAGGTGAGAGATCACAAACGCTACCTTAGCCCGCTCAGAGGTGAAAGCGGAAGCGTTTAGCTCAAAATGAAGTTCACACTGCGTCAGGAATTGTCTTACGTCTTCCTTTTCCCCGGAAAAACGTTCGGGTCGGGAAAGCCGTATGTTGCTAGTACTAGCGGGTTGTGTAGGCTGGGTGGATGCCTGGTCAGGCACAGTGGTCGAGGTGGGTACGACGGTGGCTAACAGCATGTTGATTCGCTCCAACATGGCGTCTTGACGCTCCGACATCCCCTGTAGACCTCGGCTCAGGTGGTCAAGCTGGTCCCCCTGCTGGTTGATCCTTTGAGCCTGGCCTTGCAATGCTCTTTTCCAGGGGTCTGTCTCTGCGGGTTCCATAGTTTGGCCGGAACTTTCTGTTAGGGTATGGTGATGTGGATCCCAAGGATGCAGAGACGAGTTTGGGGTTTACAATTGTTCTTCCTTTTTATTAGGCGGAAGCACAAGGTAGCAAAAACAAAAGGCGATGGTGGAAAACACACAACACACCATGTAAAAAAAACTACTGAGAGAAAACAAACACACTAAACTAAAAGCGCTAGACAAGGCTAGGAAAAATATACTTCATGAGAGAAGAAATAAGACTAGGTACAAAAAATAAAACGCTAGACAAGGCTAGGATTAATACGGGCCAACCTGAGGTGAAAGGTACACGAACTAGAGAGTCCTCTTGGCACGACCAACCGTATGGAAGCAATGGCAAAGTTCCGGCGCTCACCGGTTGTCAGCAGCCTGGTTAAATAGGCTGTTTTTAATTACAGTCAGGTGTGTGCTGCTGCCTTGCGTCAGCTGCACTCCATACTGTGAACGAGAGAGAGAGTGAACATGGAGTGCAGACAACAGAAATAGGCAAGGACATTTACAGATTACCACACACAGTGCACCATCTGAAGACAGGAATGAGTAGCATTCATACAAAAAAGATCACCATAATCTAGCACAGATAAACATGTGGCGCTTTTTTACACCAAAAGAAAAACATCTCTTATAACGGAAGAAAAAACCCAATTTAAGTTTTACTTTCTACACCTCTAGACCTCCACCCCAGATCCCACCTCACTCCTACCCACTTCTCTAAAGTGGGCTGGCTCAAGGTGGAGGACAGAGTTAAACAACTTGCACTGAGCCTAGTCTATAAAATCCACTACACCTCCCTGATACCGAAGTACATGTCAAACTACTTCCTTAACGTAAATGACCGCCATAACCACAACACCAGGGGGTGCTCCACTAACCACGTTAAACCCAGATTCCGAACTAACAAAGGTCTTAACTCATTCTCTTTCTATGCCACATCAATGTGGAATGCGCTCCCAACAGGTATAAAAGAAAGGGCATCTCTATCCTCCTTCAAAACCGCAATAAAAGTTCACCTCCAGGCAGCTACAACCCTAAACTAACACCCTCCCCGGATTGCTAATAATCAAATGTAAACAATCAAATGCAGATACTTTTTCTTTTTCTTATGCCTTCTGATCTCTCTCTCTCTCTCTCTCTCTCTCTATGTCCACTACTTGATGTCCATACCCCCCCCCTCCACACCACTGATTGTAAATAATGTAAATAATTCAATGTGATTATCTTGTGTGATGACTGTATTATGATGATAGTATATATGATAGTATATATCTGTATCATGAATCAATTTAAGTGGACCCCGACTTAAACAAGTTGAAAAACTTATTCGGGTGTTACCATTTAGTGGTCAATTGTACGGAATATGTACTTCACTGTGCAACCTACTAATAAAAGTCTCAATCAATCAATCAAAACCAGTTGATTTATAAAAAGTTTAAAAGTGAGAGCAGAGGTGGGTAGTAACACGCTACATTTACTCCGTTACATCTACTTGAGTAACTTTTGGGATAAATTGTACGTCTAAGAGTAGTTTTAATGCAACATACTTTTACTTTTACTTGAGTATATTTATAGAGAAGAAACGCTACTTTTACTCCGCTCCATTTATCTACATTCAGCTCGCTACTCGCTACTGATTTTTATCGATCTGTTAATGCACGCTTTGTTTGTTTTGGTTTGTCAGACAGACCCTCAAAGTAGGATCTATCGCATGCCTGCGTTTCACCAATCAAATACAGTCACTGGTGACGTTTGACTCCGTTTCACCAATCAAATGCAGTCACTGGTGACGTTTGATTCCGTTTCACCAATCAAACAGAGCCAGGCGGTCACATGATTAACTGCACATAAAGTTTCAGCGGCAAACAACAACAAGCTTAAGTTTACATGAACTCAACATCAAATTTGAGGAAGCACATCGCGGTAAGTAACGTTAGAAGATATTTTGGCTGTCACCGTAGGCTGATGTTAGCTTCCCTGCTATGAATCGCTGCCAAATGTACATCGTGTGGGGACATTTATTAACGCACTGCAGCTTCATAGACAGACAGAGACACACACACACGCACAGTCGCACACACACACACTAGAGATGCGCGGATAGGCTATTATTTCATCCGCAACCGCATCACAAAAGTCGTCATCCACCCGCCATCCACCCGAACTAACATTTTATAAAAACCACAACCACCCGCTACCCGCCACCCACCCGTTGTTATATATCTAATATAGACGATGCAAGGCATTCCTGTTAAAGAAAGGAGACTGATCCAATGCAGCAGAGACATTCAATGCGTGCCACGCATTAATATCTCTTGGCCACGCATTAGAGGCTAAGAGATATTAATGCGTGATAATATTATTTATCATTATTATAATATTATTGTCATTTCCATTAAGAAAGTGTTGACTATTATTGTTATTTTTTTTCCCTGGTCTTTAGTATTCCCTTTTTTAGTTTGTTGCGTACCACGTTTGCTGCCGGCGTTGCCATCTTTTTATTTTTTTGTTCTTCTTCTGTTGTGTTGTGTTGTGGTGTGCTGTGTCACGCCAAATTTCTTCCCCCTACAAACCCCCCCCCCCCCCCACATATTACTTCCGTGGTACGTCATTGACAGCGATCGATAGCACTTCGGCTTTGACTGCCCGTCGCTGGAAGGATACTTCGTCTTTGACAGCTGCTGGAATCTGAAGAAATCGATTTTTTTTTTTGTACAGGCGCGAAACAGGACAGTCGCGTGCGGGTTAAGGACCCCCGGCAACTTTGTGACTCTATTGGACGCAGCCCCGGCAGTAAATGGAGGGGGGAAGGTTTTTGTAGGTGGGAAGAAATTTGGCGTGACAGCTGAAGCAGTGCCTGATGAATAATTGCCTGTTTCAAAGAGTGCTGCTCGTTTTTCGTATGTGGGTAACAACATTTAACTATGTATTTGTTTTTTCTGAATTGGTTCAACCGCCACCCACCTGAATCTATTTAAAATCTTTTTTTTTCGTCATGCATCCGCCCGACCCGCGGATTATCCGCGGTTGTGTCAGCAAACCGTGCATCTGTAACACACACGCATGCTTACAAACACCAATCAGAAGTGCAGTGTGTTCCCAGGTGCAGCCCACACCTATCAGTTTATGGTTTGCGTAAAGGCTAACTTGTTATTTTCCTTTGTAATCTCTGCCTACTGAGCCGATGGTGCTGTTAAGTTATTGTGGCTCAATTTGCCTTAAAAAAATGTATGTTAATGTATTATTATTTAATATATATTATTGATTTAGTTGCTTAGGAGATATTCCTGGCTCTGAATTTGCTCATTGCTATTTTTATGTTTTTGTGCATTATTTGGTGCCGTCATCATTAAACGAACAGGTTACTCAGCAGTTACTCAGTACTTGAGTAGTTTTTTCACAACATACTCTTTACTTTTACCTAAGTAACTATTTGGGTGACTACTCCTTACTTTTACTTGAGTAATAAATATCTAAAGCAGTGGTTCTTAACCTTGTTTGAGGTACCGAACCCCACCAGTTTCATATGTGCATTCACCGAACCCTTTAGTGAAAAGTTAAGAGTTTTTTTTTTTTAAATTCAAGACAAAGTTATATGTTTTTTTACTGGTGCACAAAATGAACCATTCAAAGAACAAAACCAACTGTTACGTTCCACGTAGTGGTGGTTTGTTTGTTTTCAATTCTTGGCTTTGGTGTCTTTAATTTACATTTAATTTGGTTTATACACTTTTACGTTGCGTTCCCCTACGATCCCGAGACCCTGAGCCATCTGGGAACATAACACCAACACAGTGCATAAACTCACAACAAATTACACACCTGCAAATCAGATGGAAAATTAGAGGGAACATACGCCGATAGGGAGAAGTTTTTATTTACAAGATGAGTCGGGTGTGTCTTGACCTCCGCGGCGGAGGCTCCACCGAACCCCTGAGGCCGAGTCACCGAACCCCAAGGGTTCGATCGAACCCAGGTTAAGAACCACTGCTCTAAAGTAACAGTACTCTTATTTGAGTACAATTTCTGGCTACTCTACCCACCTCTGAGTGAGAGAGTCATCAATTAAAACACCAAGGTATTTATAGTCATGCACCACTTCTAGGACATTCCCTTCAAGAGTGGAAACTACCTGGAGTTGTTTGAGGCACCTTCCTATGTTTGGAAAACAGCATAAGTTTTGTCTTGTCAGCATTGAGAACCAGTTTTAAGTCAGTGGGTGAATTCTGCACAGCGACAAAGGCTTTCTGCAGAGAATTAACAGCCTGTTCAACAGATGATCCACAGCAATAAATAATTGTATCGTCAGCATAAAAATGCATATTAGCATCAGAGATCTGTTGTTCGAGATCATTGATGTACAAGATAAATAAGAGATCCCTGAGGCACCCCTTTGAAGCCCTTAATACGCTCTTTTTAAAAAAAACCTAGTATAACTTATTGGTGTACAGCCGAACCATCACAAAATTTAGTACACACTTTTAGGCAACTGGCAAGCACATTTGGTTGACAAACATGGCTTGATAAGCTGGGATCCAAAAAGCAAGTGCTAAATAGCGCGTGCAGACTGTAATATTAGTAGGCGTGTTGTGTGTGATCTACTCAGACTTTGTATACAATTGATAACAAGTGCAGACCGCCATATTTAAATGAGGATTTTGCAGGTACTGTACCGGCTGTCACCATAGAGACACTCGCTTCCCTCCACATTTAAGTTTTCATGCTCTCTCACCTGTGCTGTTTTGCAACGTTTGTTGAACATGCAGCATACATCTATAATCAGTACCACTCTTTCTGCAATATAGAATCCCAATCCAAACAATTTAACTTATTTTTAGCACGCCAAAGGTGCACTCTTGGAGACCACTGGACCGTTGTTTTTGCAACAGCCCCAGGAATAATGAATGAAGAAACTGCATGTCGCAAGAAGTCTTTTCATATATTAATGATACAAATTCATTATATAACCCCTATATACGAAAAAGGAATAGCATTAAAGTCATGTATCCGCTCAAAAGTAGAGTTGCTGGCCAGATATGTCTAATATTGATATTAATTGTCTACAGCAGGGGTCCCCAAACTACGGCCCGCGGGCCGGATCCGGCCCCCCAGCATCCAAAATCCGGCCCGCGGGAAGTCCCAAGTTTAAAAAATTTTTTTTTATTTTTTTATTTTTTTTTTTTAAATGTTTTATTTATTTATTTTTTTTAATCTTTCCTTTCTAATCCTTTTTCTACCGCTTGTTACTCTTGGTGTCTCCAAGTTGCTCAGGCAAATCATACTGTCTAAAAATGAATTTTCCCATTGATAACGTGACAATGTTAAATGTTGATGAACATCAATGTTAATTGATGTTAAATGACAAAACAGATTACAAAGACAATGTATATATGTATTTATACATATATATATATATATATATATATATATATATATATATATATATATATATATATATATATATATATATATATATATATATATATATATATATATATATATATATATATATATATATATATATATACAGCCTGGCCCCCGGCCAAATTTTTTTAACCCAATGCGGCCCCCGAGTCAATAAAATTGGGGACCCCTGGTCTACAGGATCACAAAAGAGTTTCTTTCGACACCGCCTGCCATCGCAGTCATTTGTTTATAACTTTGCCAGTTTGCAAACAGATTTCAAAAGTGCTAAATATAGACGCAAAACAGAGGCTGCAGAACAGTTTCAGTCTTGATAAGTAACAATGAGAGTGCTTAATGGTTATATTTGTGTCTCCTCTTCCCAATATTGTGGGCATTCTGCTAATCAACATACAGTTTGCATATTCATGAAAACAAACACGCTCAATGAATTGCGCTCCATATTTTGCTCATTTAGGAGACACAAGCTTAGAAGATCAGCTCTGCGTGCACTATCAAGTTTGTACGTCTTCTAATTAGGGCTGTCAAAAATAATGAATTAAGTCATGCGATTAGTCATAAAAAAAATCATTGTATTAACCACGTATAATCGCAGATTAATCATGTATCCCTGGGCCGGTGGTTGGGGACCACTGATATATACTAATTGACAACTTTGATCAAAAAGCCTTCGAAGGGTTTAAAAAAAACATGTTACATTTCATGTATACTAAACATTACATGTTTAGTATTTTTGTTTAGTGCTGTAATTGATCAGGCGATTTGAGGGGGAAAAAAAGTAGAATATGAATCCAAAATGGTTTTATACCCTTTGAAAAATGGAAAAAATTTAAACATGAAGGGGCCACACGATTTGGGTTTGAATCTCCGTTTGGACATTTCTGCGTGGAGTTTGCATGTTCTACCTGTACATGTGTGGGTTTTCTTCCTCCCACATTCCAAAAATATGCATGTTGGAGCAGAGGCGGTCCTGGCTAGATTTACGCCCTGGGCGAACCATCCCTTGCGCCCCCACCCCAACACACACAAACACACATACCCCCAAAACAGACTTACCCCCATACCCGGGCACCAACACAACAATATATTAATATATTGCCAGTTGGAAGAGCGGCCATGCCAGCAACTTGAGGGTTCCAGGTTCGATCCCTAGTCACTGCCGTTGTGTCTTTGGACAATAAACTTTACCCAACTGCTCCCAGTGCCACCCACACTGGTTTAAAATGTAACTTAGATAATGGGTTTTACTATGTAAAGCACTTTGAATCACTAGAGAAAAGCGTTATATAATTCACTTCACTTGTCTTATTTTATTATATGATCTGAAATACAAAAAAGTATAGGGAACAGAAAAAAATATATATATATATTAATGAAATAGAGTATATAAACGCCAATTGCACAAATCCTTCATCACATGATCTAAAAACCATGTTTGAAAATTCCCTGAAGAAAGCTAACAAAAACTACTCTATGGAGCATAAAAAAAGATTCCTGCTGTAATCAATTTCATATTTTACATACGAATTTTGTTTTGCATCATCCCATAACATATGAACAGTTCCAGTTATGATAACACACCAGTTTGGCACAGAAACAGCAGATAATTAGCATAATAAAAACTTAGTGCTTAAACCAGGGGTGTCAAACTCATTTTAGTTCGTTGGCCACATGGAGAAAAATCTACTCCCAAGTGGACCAGACTGGTAAAATCACGGCACGATAACTTAAGTGAAGTGAATTACATTTATATAGAGCTTTTTCTCAAGTGACTCAAAGCGCTTTACTTTGTGAAACCCAATATCTAAGTTACATTTAAACCAGTGTGGGTGGCACTGGGAGCAGGTGGGTAAAGTGTCTTGCCCAAGGACACAACGGCAGTGACTATGATGGCGGAAGTGGGGATCGAACCTGAAACCCTCTAGTCACTGGCACGGCCGCTCTACCAACCGAGCTATACCGCCCCAACTTAAAAACAAAGACAACTTCAGATTGTTCTCTTGGTTTAAAAATAGAACATCCTGAAAATGTACAAATCATAATGTTGTTGGTTTTTTTTACACTTACATGTTGCGGTTAATAGTATTCCATCTTTATTTGTCGTTATTTATACTTTCTGAATAAATTATGTGATAATGTTCATCAGTCAACTCATTGGTGTTCATTTCCAATCTATCAAGATAAAACAATAATATCAAAATCAAATTACAGGATGGTATTTATGTAGTTTGTTAATTTTCCTCAACTGGTGCACTAACATCATGTGGTTTATTTTTTTACATACGTAGTATAATCTACGAAGACACAAAGAATTGCTGTTGCGACATCTAGTGGACACATTTAGAACAGCAGTTTCTTTCATTCAAAAATTTCGGCTCATTTTTATACTTAGCAAACTCATCCCGCAGGCCGGTTAAAACCTGTTCGCGGGCGTGTGTGTGTGTGTGTGTGTGTGTGTGTGTGTGTGTGTGTGTGTGTGTGTGTGTGTGTGTGTGTGTGTGTGTGTGTGTGTGTGTGTGTGTGTGTGTGTGTGTGTGTGTGTGTGTGTGTGTGTGTGTGTGTGTGTGTGTGTGTGTGTGTGTGTGTGTGTGTGTGTGTAAACGTGTATATGTATGTGTGTGTACGTAGGTGTGTGTGTATATATATATATATATATATATATATATATATATATATGTATATATATATATATATATATACATATATGTATATATATATATATATATATATATATACATATATGTATATATATATATATATATATATATATATACATATATATATATATATATATATATGTATGTATGTATGTATGTATGTATGTATGTATGTATGTATGTATGTATGTATGTATGTATGTATGTATGTATGTATGTATGTATATGTATGTATGTGTGTACATACACTACCGTTCAAAAGTTTGGGGTCACATTGAAATGTCCTTATTTTTTAAGGAAAAGCACTTTAAACTAGTCTTAACTTTAAAGAAATACACTCTATACATTGCTAATGTGGTAAATGACTATTCTAGCTGCAAATGTCTGGTTTTTGGTGCAATATCTACATAGGTGTATAGAGGCCCATTTCCAGCAACTATCACTCCAGTGTTCTAATGGTACAATGTGTTTGCTCATTGGCTCAGAAGGCTAATTGATGATTAGAAAACCCTTGTGAAATCATGTTCACACATCTGAAAACAGTTTAGCTCGTTACAGAAGCTACAAAACTGACCTTCCTTTGAGCAGATTGAGTTTCTGGAGCATCACATTTGTGGGGTCAATTAAACGCTCAAAATGGCCAGAAAAAGAGAACTTTCATCTGAAACTCGACAGTCTATTCTTGTTCTTAGAAATGAAGGCTATTCCACAAAATTGTTTGGGTGACCCTAAACTTTTGAACGGTAGTGTACATGATGATTGTTTGCCGTTCCCTGCGATTGGCTGGCGACCAGTCTAGGGTGTACCCCTCCTCTTGCCTGAAGTCACCTGGGATAGGCTCCAGCGTAGCACCACGACCCTAAAAAGGATAAGCTGGAAATAGAAAATGGACGGAAGGACTTTTATGTTCTGTTTGGCTTTGGGGTATTGTTGAATAATTACCAGTGTTCTGTACACCTGTCAAAGAATTGGACATTGAAATGTTTTAACCTGACAAGAAAAAAACATCTTAGGAAATATCAGGTATAATGTAGTCCTACAGCAAAATTATAGACACATGCATCCATCCATCCATCCATCTTCTTCCGCTTATCCGAGGTCGGGTCGCGGGGGCAGCAGCTTAAGCAGGGAAGCCCAGACTTCCCTCTCCCCAGCCACTTCATCCAGCTCCTCCCGGGGGATCCCGAGGCGTTCAGCACAATTTTACTGAAGGGAAAAAAGTCAAACTTCATCCCCCGAGAGTTAAAAAGAGTGTCTTATATTCGGGATCAGATATTTGTTAGCAAAAAAAGACATGGCTGTTGGCATTTCGGTGATACTGAAAACTATTTTTTTTAAAGTAATTAACATTTTGAGTCGTCTTATATTCAGGGCTGACTGAATTTTTCTACCACATGTTCAACTCGGGAGTTTATTCTGTCTTTGAAGGGGAACTTAGGGAACTTTTTCCACCTTTCAGATTTATAGCCACAGCGTCTTCTACCGAGGTCTCCTTAGTGTTCTGGTCCCAGGTCACGGTTGTGGGTCCCAGCTGTGAGTGGTTTGATGGTCGGTTGAGTTCTTATACAAAAAAAAAAGAAAAAAGGGGGGCCAAAGGTGCAAGGCTGCATGTGTTTGAGGAAGGGTGGGAGATGCTGGAGGTCAATTAGAAGCAAATGTGGTCCATCATGATAGTTCCATTAGAAGACTCGATGTGACCCTGAACATATCACTCTCAATAACCATCATCATCGTGAGAAACCAATACACGGTGAGGTCAGGTTTTAGAAGAGCATCTTATGCTTTGAAAGTCTCACTATTGTACCTGTAATTATATCCCGTTGTTGACGGCGGGACCGACGCTCTGCCGCCATGACCTCCACTTCACTTTCAAAGACAGGAAATGAAAGCAAAATGGAGAAACTTAAGGATGTGTGTTTGCCCTTAGAGGTGTGAAAACATACTTTCAAGTGCAGAACAAGATTCCGAGGAGGGAGGACAGAACATTCACGTCTTCGTCAGATTGAGGGTCTCTTGACGCTCCTAAAAAACATGTTCCTCTGGCTCCTCGCGGGTTTTTGCACGCCTCCAAACACTGACTCACATGACCTCGCATCTCAGAGATGTTTTTTGGCGTGACCGTCTCAAAGCAGTCAAGGATGAGAGAGACGAGTGATCCATCCTGTCGTGAAAGGAAAAGCTTTGAAAGGTTTCGCATTATGACAAGTCAGGAGACCCGCTTGCCTTCAAAAGAGGTACGGGTTTGATGTTGGAGAAGGAGGAAGGTAAGAAGGAGGGATGGTGGTGTCAATGCACCAGAGTGCGTCCGTGGATTAAAACCACATGCGAGGACACGGCCACAACACATGCGAGGAACAAATGGCGTCACTTGGCCCCCACTATGGGGACCACACGGCACACGTCTCTTGTTTCCACACTTTGTCTCTCTATCCAACGTTCATCTTCTCCAAACTTTTCACTTCTGTCAGTTGTTTGGCTAAAACAAAGAACAAAAAATAAGAAGTTTTTTTTTTTCTGCTCTCCTCACAGATTCATGACCGGAAGATTCCGCAGGATACCTGAGTGTTCACAGAAGACGTGTGGAGAACCAGGTGCACCATTATGTTTGACTACCGTATTTTTCGGACTATAAGTCGCAGTTTTTTTCATAGTTTGGCCGGGGGTGCGACTTATTCTCAGGAGCGACTTATGTGTGAAATTATTAACACATTACCGTAAAATATCAAATGATATTATTTCGCTCATTCACGTAAGAGACTAGACGTATAAGATTTCATCGGATTTAGCGATTAGGAGTGACAGATTGTTCGGTAAACCTATAGCATGTTCTATATCAGGGGTCACCAACGCGGTGCCCGCGGGCACCAGGTAGCCCGTAAGGACCAGATGAGTAGCCCGCTGGCCTGTTCTAAAAATAGCTCGAATAGCAGCACTTACCAGTAAGCTGCCTCTATTTTTTAAATTGTATTTATTTACTAGCAAGCTGGTCTCGTTTTGCTCGACATTTTTAATTCTAAGAGAGACAAAACTCAAATAGAATTTGAAAATCCAAGAAAATATTTTAAAGACTTGGTCTTCACTAACTGACAAAGAAACAGATAACAGATTTGGTGTCCAGTTCAAAGTGTGACATGATTTATTTAAAAATTTGAGAGTTGACTTTTGCATTTTACATGAGTTATTATTTGTACAAACATGGTGCAAAGTAATTCATGATTTGTTAAAAAATATTAGTGGCTAGCTAGTTAAAATGGGATATTGTGATTTCACAAGACTGTCTTAGAAGTGATCATTTGAAAATGTTCAATTTGAAAAATGTGCACTTAGAGAAAATATAAAAATAAAGTGTTGCATATTGATATTTATCTGTTTCTATATATATATATATTGTGAGAAATCATTAAGATGATCAGTGTTTCCACAAAGATAAATATCATTAATTATTAATAATAACATAGAGTTAAAGGTAAATTGAGCAAATTGGCTATTTCTGGCAATTTATTTAAGTGTGTATCAAACTGGTAGCCCTTCGCATTAATCAGTACCCAAGAAGTAGCTCTTGGTTTCAAAAAGGTTGGTGACCCCTGTTCTATATGTTATAGTTATTTGAATGACTCTTACCATAATATGTTACGTTAACATACCAGGCACGTTCTCAGTTGGTTATTTATGCGTCATATAACGTACACTTATTCCGCCTGTTGTTCACTATTCTTTATTTATTTTAAATTGCCTTTCAAATGTCTATTCTTGGTGTTGGGTTTTGTCAAATAAATTTCCCCCAAAAATGTGACTTATACTCCAGTGCGACTTATATATGATTTTTCCCTTCTTTATTATGCATTTTCGGCCGGTGCGACTTATACTCCGGAGCGACTTATACTCCGAAAAATACGGTATATTATTATGGCACTGTACAAATGTCCGTAAATGTTCTTTAGCTCTGACTCATAAAATAAAATAAAAAATAATGACATGATCGACATTTACTGATTCAAATATGTCAACTCAAATAAAAACTAGAAAAGCACTCTGTGAGCACAGACCTCCGCCAGGCCTTACAGTAAGAAGAGGATTCATATGACCCCATTTGTTGCGGTTTACCTGACACATGAAACGTGACTAATTGGGTCGTTGCACTATCCACTTTAGCCACCGGACGGCAGTAGAGTGTAGAAATGTGTTTTGTAGCAATTTCAACTTTGACCACGGTGTCGGTTGCTATGTAGAGTGGCGCTTTACATCATTTTCAGCTGACTGGATTGCACCCAACAAAATGTAATCACTTGTTCCTTATTTAATTTCTGACATTTCCTGAAAGTTGACTCAAAATGTGTCCATATCTTTTGAAGTGATGAAAAAAACTGATTAAAGCCTCTTGAGCCATCCACTATCTTTGTCTCTGTGGGTGGAGGCGGGGCAGATAGAATACACACATGGGGACGGTGTGGCGCAGTTGGGAGAGTGGCCGTGCCAGCAACCTTAGGGTTCCTGGTTCGATCCCCACCTTCTACCAACCTAGTCACGTTCGTTGTGTCCTTGAGCAAGACACTTCACCCTTGCTCCTGATGGGTCGTGGTTAGGGCCTTGCATAGCAGCTCCCGCCATCAGTGTGTGAATGTGTGTGTGAATGGGTGAATGTGGAAATAGTGTCAAAGCGCTTTGAGTACCTTGAAGGTAGAAAAGCGCTATAAGTAGTATGAGCGCGGTGAGTATAGTAGAAATGATACGGCTCAGGCCCAAAGTCGATTCAGTTGTACCTCATCCACTTTCAGACATGAAATGATGATGATGAAAGTTTTACGAAAATTCAGGTATTCTTCTAACCAACGAACTAACTATCTAACTGACACACTGACCAAAGGGCAACAATTTCTGGCGGAGGTAATTATTTGTCTGACAAAAACTTATTTGATTTAGTAATCTTTTCCAATACCGATGCATTTAAGTTGTATCCTTGTCTGATTCACAAATATTTAGTTTTGGTCAATATTCACATTATATATGTGAAGTCTAAATGTATTTTTATTTAAAAACAAAATTACATCTGGTTAAATTTTCAAATTAAAATATATCAAATTAAGCTATTTCTTTGACTAAAAAACATGTGATTACATTTTGGAATTTAAATATATAAAATTACAAATAAACTAATTGTCTAAGAAACAAATATAATTTAGTAAAATGGTCTGATACCAGTATTAAGAAAAAATTGTGATTATAAATTAATAAATATATTAATTTTGTTCCATTGTTTGATTCAAATATACAGTACAACATCTAAATTATTTAAAAAAAAATAATAAATAAATGAATCCAGTTTAATTTTCGTATTAAATTACATTGACTCAAACTAAATATATTAAAAGATTAAATGTATTCATCAAATACATATTTTATTTAAATACATTTTATTTAATTACATTTAAAAATGCTGGTAGCAATAAATTAATATGATTGAATTGTCTGATTCATAAATATTGAATTTTGTTAATTGTTTTGATTTAAATAGTGTTAAAACATATTTTTTACTTTTAAAAAAAGTTACATTTTCTGATTAAATTATACAGAATTTAATACATTTTTGGACTAAAGAAATATTAAATGTAAAATCTGTTTTCTACTCAAATGATTCAAATAAATCTAAAATACTTTTTTGATGCAAATCTAATATACTGTTATAAAATGTAGTTATACAGTATTTTTTTTTAGGATAGCTCAATATTCACCCAATTATATCTAGTTATATTATTAGTTCTATTATTCTGACTACAGTATATACCATTGTCTGGTTCACATAAATATAAAGTCGTTTTTTTTTTATTAAAAAGTATAATATTTTTCAATATAATTATTAGAATTCACTCAAAGATGGTCCACATGAACTCAGGGGTGTCCTGAAATTCAAACATAACATGGTAAATTCCACTTTCAAGGCTTAAACGTTTTCTATAGCGGAGGTGAAACTGTGGGACAATGTGAGCGGAGAAATTAAACTGTCTTCTAGCCTAAGAGTGTTCAACCTTGCGGTAAAAAATGTGGTGTTGGGAAACTATCAAAAACATGACTAGTTGTTTGGACTATCTCAACTGTGGGACACAGGTGCAAAGGAACTCACTGTGGAATAAGGGAAATAACACACCAGACAAGGCTTCAGAAGACGAAAGATACCCAGGCAAGATGGAGCTAATCTCATGGTTACTCAATGCTATTATATCCATATTGGTGTATGTATACTGACTTGTCATTATCATCCATTATCATATGTTATACTTCTTCTGAAATTGTCATGTATCCATCAAATCTGCTGTTGAAACTTGGACTATATAACCAACATATATAACCAGCATATAAATTGATTGTAAATTAGGGGCGGGACATGGATAAGCATTCTTGCTTTTTTGCATGTCTGTCAAATTACAAAGAGTGATGAAGTGTTGCTATATATGTCTGTCTGCCGGAATAAATAAATTCATTCAATTCATTCATTCATTCATTCAGAATAAAATCGAATAAGTGTAAAACATGATATAGTTATTATATCCTTAATCTTATACTTAGTTGAAATGTGTGATTCAAAAACATTCAATTAAATTTGCAAACCCAACTCCCCTATAGTTCTGATAAAAGGCCAATTTAATATCTGTATAGACAGATGAGAGTAACGGAGCAGGTTGGGGTCCGAGGGGGTGTGGGAGACAGCCATGCTATGGGAAAAGTGTTTTGGGGGGAACCAAATGAAGGAAGAAGAAAGAGTGGACACAAAGGCCTTTGAAAAGCAGCAGACAGTTCCCTTGACATGCGCCGTAAAAGCGATGCTGTTGCTCATGCCAACAAGAGGAAGGAAAAGAGCGAGCAGAGACTGTTGCAAAACAAAAAGCACAACAAAAATGTATTCCGCTAATGTTTGCTAAACGAGAGTCTTGTGAGATTTCTTTAAGGTCTCGTGTCTTTAAAGGTTTAATTTCCCTCACATTCCAGTTGACCTGAATATAAGACGACATGGCGCATTGTACTCTACCCGGGAAAAGCCATAAGACAGTTTTTAGATAGGTCTGAAAAAGTTGTCTCATATTTGGGGTCTACATGCCATCTAACCAACAATGTGTCCCATGGTGCTGTCACTCACACACACACAGTCCAGTGAGCTGCAAAAATGTCACCTCGTCAAAAATATCATCTCAAAGGTTGAGCAAGTTATCAAACAACAAATGTCGTTTTATATTCAGTAGTTGGTGGATGTGGATGTTCCAGATTCTTTCTCCACACAACAGCTTGCAGCTTTTGTCAACATCAGAATGGTTTTTTCTCATGCGGCTCGTCTCTTTGATGCAAGTCGGCTCGCCTCATTCTTTCATCCGATGTTTTTCCCTCGCCATACAAATCCACAGTGGACTCCCTCTTGTCACCCACTTCCTTCTGCAGCCGCCATGAAATCGATTTAGGATCCCGCCCCCTCCCACGCCGCTCTTCTTGGGGTTTCTCTCACCATGAAGTAAGACACCATTCTGTGCCAGCCTCAGACCTAAAGTAACCCTCCGCATCCCACAATTCTTTAGTGCTCTTCCCTAATGGCCGCCATCATTGGAATAGTCGATATTTTCCTCTATGTTGCCAGCTGGAGTCTTCTGCTTTTTTATTTATTTATGATATTTATTTTTTACTTATTCCGTTTTTTATTGTATTATTTATTGTACGACACAACTTGTTTTTCGGTACTTAAAGTCAAACAAAAACAATTAAAAAAACATGACAATTAAAAGGAAATGTGTATGTATGTATGTATATATGTATATATGTATATATGTATGTATGTATGTATGTATGTTTGTGCGAGCCACTGGTATCATAAGCTGGCCAAAGGCGGAGATAGAAGCCATAGATATCAAGTGGAACCCTCCTCACCATGCACGGAGGGTTCCACCCCACGTCCAGCACCCTGAGGCAATACACTAAGCGGAAAGATGGAGACCGAGTGCTAGTGAGCGTCAAGGCCACAGTCCAGGATGAAACATCGAAAATTTGAGAATACATCGAAAAAATGGCCCCGAATGATGAATTGCTAAGTGAATGTCTCATACCACAGAAGGTGGCTGAGAACAACAGGGCCAAGGTTCTGTAGGACTTCAGCTTCCAGACTGAAAAACAGCTTCTGGCTAACCAACCAGACATAGTGGTGGTGGAGAAAGAGCAGAAAAGGGTGGTGGTGATAGATGTGGCAATCCCAGCTGACGCCAACATCAGGAAGAAGGAAAATGAGAAACTTGAGAAGTACCAAGGGTTGAAAGAGCAGCTAGAACGAATGTGGAAGGTCAAGGCTAGCGTGATCCCCGTGGTAGTGGGGGCGCTCGGAGCAGTAACCCCCAAACTGGGAGAGTGGCTCCAACAGATCCCAGGAACAACATCTGAAGCGTCAGTCCAGAAGAACGCAGTCCTAGGAGCAGCCAAGATACTGCGCAGAACCCTCAAACTCCCAGGCCTCTGGTAGAGGACCCGAGCTTGAGGATGACACAACTACCTCGGGGTGTTGTTCACGAGTGAGGGAAGAGTGGATCGTGAGATCGACAGGCGGATCAGTGCAGCGTCTGCATGATGCGGACCTTGTATCGGTCCGTCGTGGCAAAAAGAAGGAGCTAAGCCGTAAGGCAAAGCTCTCAATTTACCGGTCGATCTATGTTCCCATTCTCACCTATGGACATGACCTTTGGGTTATGACCAAAAGGACAAGATCACGGATACAAGCGACCGAAATGAGTTTCCTCCGTCGGGTGGCGGGGCTCTCCCTTAGAGATAGTATGAGAAGCTCTGTCATTCAAGAGGAGATCAAAGTAAAGCCACTGCTCCTTCACATCAAGAGGAGCCAGATGAGGTTGTTCAGCCATCTGGTTCCCCCCGAACGCCTCCCCGGGGAGGTGTTTAGGGCGCGTCCAACCCGTGGGAGAACACGGGGAAGACTCAGGACACGGTGGAGAGACTATGTCCAGAAAGAGCTGGAAGAAGAAGCTGGGGAGAGGGAAGTCTGGGCTTCTCTGCTTAGGCTGCTGCCCCCACGACCTGACTTTGGATGAGCGGAAGAAGATGGATGGATGGATGGATGGCAGACAATTTTGCTTATTTTAAGTACAATATGTCATATTGGAACCCTCAAGTTGCTAGCACGGCCACTCTACCAACCGAGCTATACCGCCCGGTATAATTGATAATGATAAATACTTCATTTTGTTTCCAGAATAAAAGCTACAGGCTGGGATAGGCTCCATCTTACAAGTGACCCTATTGAGGACAAGCGGTATAGAAAAAGGATGGATGCAAGATGAGCTGCAGGTGACACTTTCCTGGTAAGAAAAAATATCTTGGGGAAAAAAATATCACTTTTTCCAGTGTGCTAAGTAACTGAAATGTAGCTGGTTGTAAAAAGTGAAAGTTAAAAGTGACTTTCTGATCTCCTCCTCCAGGTCGCTTTGGGCCCCCCGACTCCAAAAGCAAAACTAGCCTTGACCTGAGAATTACTACCAGACCTCAGCTTGCAATGAAGCCTCGTTACGCTTGGTAAGTCGGTGATGTAATCACCAGGGATCGTTCCCATTTGAATATCACGTGTAGAAGCAACCTACAATCTGGAGTTATTCATTGGAGTGTGCCTAAGCACTGATTAACTTGTTCAACGACAGGAGAGGTTATATCGACCGAGACAGGAATACGGCCAGTACTTAAAGCGGAATGTAATAAAAGTCCAGATTCCTAGCGGATGAAAAATGATTTTTCCAGATATCACGATGCAGAAAGGCACGAGAACTGCCATCATAAATTAGACTTTGGAAATGGTCGAGCACAAAGGGGGGAATAGCCTTTTATGTCTTTATATAAGGGGACAAGAATACCAAAATGCAAACAAATCAGAGTTACCAGCATCCCATACCAGACAACTTTTTCACTTCTTCGAGTCTTAAGTTTTGGCCGATACTGATATTAGTCTAATACAATTTCAGATTGTATTATATTGATAGATTGGAATGTCAGAAAAGGTAGGTTTCATCAAGTGAAATTAGTCAAACATTTGTGGGTATGAAAAACAATACACTATTTATCATTAACTATCTGGAATCGACTTATGCTGTCTTTGAATTGAAGTTGAGTGGTAATTGGTGTTTTGGCGACACCTAATCGCCAAAATAATTCATGAAATCAAGGTCATGACGCGGACAAGCTTGTTACTGGATACTCTCTAATGTGCTTCTGTTTTGGAAACGTTGTATGTGTAAGTAATACACATCTGTACTTATTTAATACTTGTTTATATTGACAAATGTGCTGCTTTAGACTGCAATAGTGTTCAATTAAGGAAACGTATTATGTACAGTATGTCTAGCACGTGTGCTATTGTGTGCTTAGCTGTTGTGTAGCTGCTAGCTCATAGTAGCCTATAGGCTACCATGTTTACTTTTTGTAAATGACTTGACTAAAATACTAAATGTTTTTATTGGAGGACATTTAGATGTTAAATGGCTGTCGAGATTTGTATACGTAAATGCACTGCAGAACTGGTTGTATCAGACATTATATTGGCGATTTTAGATGCAAGCCGATATCCTCCGATCGGCCCTACTTGTTTTAGTAAGCCGATATCCGATCTCAGTATTAATATTGGATCGTGATACCCCTTAACCAAAATATCTGCTTGACACCTTGACTTATGATTTCAAAACAAGTTATCCATCCGGAAGAAATAATAATAAATATGAGGCGATAATATATGTACATTTATATACTTTATATTCACTTTTATTAAAAATGAAACCAAGTTTGACACCCCTGAATTGATGGCATGCCCTAAATCTTAATTCTCTATTTTACCAAGACAATTTAGGCTAATATGCTTCCAACTGTATGGGTACACTTTTGGGAAGACTCTGCACTGTTGGAATCTCGAACAAAAGTCGGCTTTGATGAGTTTGAAGTGAAAAAAATGGTCAAAAACATCCACATACACATTTCAACATTTTGTAAAGAGTCTTCCTAGAAAACGGTAAAGAGAGAGGAGTATGTATTTGTGTAAGCCAGGGATATTCAACTATTTGTTTTGGGGGGCACATTTCCAGACAGCCATGAACCGGAGGGCCGGACTTCTCCCTTCACTATTATTCTTATTTTGTATATTCCGGAGAACCAGCGTCCACGACAGTGAACATTTGATTTTGGTCTATTTATTTTGTCAGAATTACAGGACCGCTCCTCTGTTTTTTAGGACCTTCTGCAAACAAGCTAGTCAAAAATCATCTCTATGACAGCACTTTAGTGTTTTCAGGGAATCTACTGCAAAAATGTTAGTCCCTCACAAGTTTTTTTAACTGAACTCACGGGCTACCAGCTGAAATTTTTTTTTTTTTTTTGTCATAAAGAAATACAATCATGTGTGCTTACGGACTGTATCCCTGCAAACTGTATTGATTTATATTGATATATAATGTATATATTGTGTTTTTTATGTTGATTTAATTAAAAAATATATATAAAAAAATAAAAAATAAAAAATATTTTTTTTATTTTTTTATTTTTTTTATTTCTTGTGCGGCCGTGGCCCGGTACCAATCAGTCCACGGACCGGTACAGGGCCGCGGACCGGTGGTTGGGGACCACTGATGTAGACCACAAGGAAGTGTTTTCCATTTAGAAAAAAATATATACTGTATATTATGACCCCTTTAATGCGCCCTATAATCCGGTGCGTCTTTTGTATGAAAATAGACCTGACTATACCCGCTCATCGGCAGTAATAATAATCTGGTTCGCCCTATGGTCCGGAAAATATGGTACATAAATCATATTACGAAAGAAAACAATGTGTAACTACCAAAAAGGAGTGGACTTAAAGGGGTGCCTTGAGGAACGCCTCAGTTACCGTATTTCCTTGAATTGGCGCCGGGAATATGGTATTCGCATGCCTCGAATTACAGCCGGGTCAAACTCGTTTCGCAAAATAATTAGCGCATGCTTGGCACTTCCGCCGGGTCAAATATGAGTCAATAAATGACTCCCGCCTCCTGGTGGTACAGTGCGCTAGTGATCCTTCTTGCGACTGCTGGTACTGCAGAAGAGTGCTGCAGAAGAAGACAACCGGCAGCAAGAGTGCGCAGTCATTGTTTGCTTGGACTTTTACCATGGAGGATTACATATCTAAAATAAAACAGTTTTCTAAACTGGACTTTCAATCGAAGCAGGAGGTAATACTTAAAAGGAAGCTCTCCATCGAGACAGAGACTTTTAAAACTGAAGAAAGATAAGGAAGACTTCTATATCGATGCTTTTCTTCAAAAGGAGCTGGCATGGACTCATTTATACCTAAAGGTAAGACAATAATAATGTTTTTTTATTAAATGTGCTTTTCATGATAAGGTAAGCGCTGGAGTGAGAAGAGGTTTTAAAATAATTAGCGCATGCCTGGCCATCCCGCAGGCTTCTGGTAAGCGCAGAAGTGACAGGAGGTTTTAAATTAATTAACGCCCGTGCGGCTAATCAAGGAAATACGGTATGTAAATCACAAGTGTGAACCTCTGGCAAGTTTAAAATGTCAATGCAAGGATCTTTCAATGTGTTTACAGTAGTCCAAGTTTCTCCATACAACACGAGCACTCTACAATTTTTAGGAATTCGCCGCAAAAATGTATGTCTCCCAAGTTTTGAACTAAACTGTGGGTCGGTACGGTGTCATTCCCGGGCTGGATTTGGCCCCCGTGTGCCTGTTGAATAACTCTGGTGTAAGCTCACCCTTCTATTCCTGATAAGATTTCTCACACAGCTCAATGCGCGCCAAAAATAAAAATATATGTATCAAAGTAGGGAGCTTAGCTGAATCATCATGAAATGCACACATCTGCAGGGGAGTGTAGTGCAGTGTGTAGTGTGTCAAATTTGAGCAAGGTCAGTTGACAAACATGGATAATAACATTAACTTTGACTCCATTGTCAAACTGGGCTAAAGTATTGGGACACCCTGCAATTACACCATGACTGTAACAACTGTTTGATGACTTATGGACAGTTAGTTGCAAAGAAGACTTTTCTTGATGGCCATCAAGAAAAGTCTTCTTTGCAACATCACTTCTTCCCTGCAAGTCTGGGAGTCATATTTTTTTATTGGGAGTGAACATGGCGGCGGCAGAAATACCCAAATGGGAGAGGAAAATGCGCATCTTTTTGTGCGTCTTCGGTTAGTTTTTGTCCGTTTACGCACTCCACGTGATGGCCATTAAGAAAAGTCATCTTTGCAACTAACTGTCCATAAGTCATCAGTTGTTACAGTCATGGTGTAATTGCAGGGTGTCCCAATACTTTAGCCCAGTTTGACGATGGAGTCAAAGTTAATGGTTTTGTTGGTTGATGGCAGAAGATCATATTGTGTCATATTGTAATTAGTGGGAACATGTTAAAATGTTTAAAATTGGCCAATGGGAGTGATGCAACGGCACAACCTAATCGCTGATGATGCTCGCCACTCTTCCCTAATCCGCACTGACAGGGTTTTCATCACGTGGGGAGATGGGAATGATGGACGACTGCGAGGAATCAGGACAGGTGGAGGTATCAGGATGGTGGGGGCGGGGGTCTTTACTTCCCCTCGCTCCCCAGTGGCAGTGCACCTCGCTCAGGCCCAGTCGGGGCCACCAAGGCCTCCTTTGTGGTGGTTATCACCAAGTGGCGAGTGATCCCGCTTCCAAGGGAGGGAACAGCTTTAGGTGGGAGTGGAATGTTCCCAGGTGAGAATGCATGAGAATGGAAGAGTCGCCGTCTCGCAGGTGCAACGCAGGAGGAATGTTCAATTTCCAAAAAAACAACGAAGGAATGATCTTACCGGTTCATCTCGTAAGCAGGTTCCAATTTAAAAATTAGCTCGCCGCCATGATGTCATCTCCTGACTGCATTAGGCATGTTTAGACTGTCTCGTTGCCAGGTGTCAAAGGTCAGACTCCACCCTTATCAAGGTTTATCTCCCCTTCTACTGCTCCTTCTAGAACCGTCTCCCAAGACTCAACACACCTGCGCGCTCAATAGCATGTCCCTCATGTCACACACACACACACACACACACACACACACACAGATACCAGCATCACATACATCTCACACACGCACATCAACATTCCTTGCCGTTGCATCTGCATATGCACCTGGACTGGTGGTTGTCATCACCGTGGTAACTGTCCTACACCTGGCTGTGTCGCTATCGCCTGCCTCATCTTTTCATTGGAAGAGAGCAAAACAATGAAATAACAAAGCTAAGCTAAAAAGCGAAATTTTTAAAGGACTGGAATTTATTATCAAATGCAAACTTGCCATTGCGATTTATCTTTAACGCTTATGTGGTTCCGTGCCTGCTAGTTGTCACTATTGAGTCAGTTGTCGCCCCACAATTTAACAACATAAAAAGTCATTTTTCACATTTTACTTTTTTTTTTTAAAAACAGAGAATTCTTCCCATTGCATAAACTAAAATTGTGTTTAAAAAGTATCTCACAATATGAAAAAGCATTTGTTTGTCAAAGCAACACAAACCGCCATTAACTGGGATTTTAGCCAATCGGAAGCCTGAAAAAAATGAATTAGCAAAAAAGTCTCAGTAACACTAATGCCTAAAGGATACCTAACGAGCAAACAGACCTTCTCATGTAATGGAATGTATTATTTAAAAAAGTATTGATGATTTATTTTACCTCAGATGGACGTCATTTGTTGTTCTGCATATAGGACTCCTCTTCCTCCTATCCAGGAAATCGCAAAAAGCCGCTGCCTGACCAGGGCTCAGAAAACCTGCAGAGACTCCTCCCACCACCACCAAGGACTGTTTTCACGGCTTGACTCTAGAAAGAGGTTCCGCAGCCTCGTAGCAGAACTTCCAGATGTGTGTAACAGCTTCTTCCCTCAGGCCATAAGACTCTTGAACGCATCATAATAATCCCCTCAATTCCTCCCCAAAAACGGATTAACTCGCTGGAATATAAAAATAATATAGCATACATCCATAAACGTGGATGCATATGCAATAAGTGCAATATATTTATCTGTACGGTAATCTATTTATTTACACTACCGTTCAAAAGTTTGGGGTCACCCAAACAATTTTGTGGAATGGCCTTCATTTCTAAGAACAAGAATAGACTGTCGAGTTTCAGAGGAAAGTTGTCTTTTTCTGGCCATTTTGAGCGTTTAATTGACCCCACAAATGTGATGCTCCAGAAACTCAATACGCTCAAAGGAAGGTCAGTTTTGTAGCTTCTGTAAAGAGCTAAACTGTTTTCAGATGTGTGAACATGATTGCACAAGGGTTTTCTAATCATCAATTAGCCTTCTGAGCCAATGAGCAAACACATTGTACCATTAGAACACTGGAGTGATAGTTGCTGGAAATGGGCCTCTATACACCTATGTAGATATTGCACCAAAAACCAGACATTTGCAGCTAGAATAGTCATTTACCATATTAGCAATGTTTAGAGTGTATTTCTTTAAAGTTAAGACTAGTTTAAAGTTATCTTCATTGAAAAGTACAGTGCTTTTCCTTCAAAAATAAGGACATTTCAATGTGACCCCAAACTTTTGAACGGTAGTGCATATCTGCACCTTATTGCTCTTTTATCCTGCTCTACAACGAGCTAATGCAACGAAATTTCGTTATTATCTGTACTGTAAAGTTCAAATTTGAATGACAATAAAAGGAAGTCTAAGTCTAAATATAGCCACCAGTGGTCACTATTGAGTAATCAGCGCAAACAGTATGAAATCCATCAAAGACACTACTCCTCTAGCACTAGCTAAAGATTTTTTTTCCACATACTGTTTACCGTATATACACGTATATTCATACAAATCATTTGATAAATATTAAACAACAGAATCGCCCACCCTATAAGCTAAACTGGTGTTTTTAAAGTTCTGTATTGACTCAAAGATAAGACGACCCCTCTTTTTTAAACCCCTTTCTGGGAAAAAGTATTATGAAAGACAATCAAAACATTTTTGGGCCAAAATCATGAAGTGGCTGGGCAGAGGGAAGTCTGGGCTTCTCTGCTTAGGCTGCTGCCCCCGCGACCCGAACTCAGATAAGCGGAAGAAAATGGATGGATGTTTTAACTATATGACTCTGTTTCATTGATCAGTTTACATTTAGCAACTTTTGAGGTAACATTCTCCGCCACCAGTTGGTGTGCACCTATAAATCTATAAATATAAGACAACCCGTCTTTTTTTCTTTTCTTTTCTTTTTTCTCGGGTTAAAAAAAACATAGCTTTTGGGTGAACACAGTAATTATAAAATGCATTTGGAGTATGTCAACCGGATGCAGAAAAATGGCAGCAAAACAGGCCCAAAGCATAATACTACCACCACCATGCTTGACGGTAGGCATGGTGTTCCTGGAATTAAAGGCCTCACCTTTTCTCCTCCAAACATATTGCTGGGTATTGTTGCCAAACAGCTCAATTTGTGTTTCATCTGACATCACATGGACAAGATAAGACCTTCTGGAGGAAAGTTCTGTGGTCAGATGAAACAAAAATTGAGCTGTTTGGCCACAATACCCAGCAATATGTTTGGAGGAGAAAAGGTGAGGCCATTAATCCCAGGAACACCATTCCTACCGTCAAGCATGTGGATGGCTACCAAAAGCGCCTTATTGCAGTGAAACTTGCCAAGGGACATATAACCAAATATTAACATTGCTGTATGTATACTTTTGACCCAGCAGATTTGGTCACATTCTCAGTAGACCCATAATAAACTTTATAAATGTTTTTTGTGACCAACAAGTATGTGCTCCAATCACTCTAACACAAAAAAATAAGAGTTTTAGAAAGTATTGGAAACTCAAGGCAGCCATGACTTTATGTTCTCTACAAGTGTATGTAAACTTTTGACCACGACTGTACCCCATGTAGCTATTACTACTATGAATTTTGTATTTTTTTCTGTAAGAAGTAGAATTATAGTCTCTTAAAAGGCTATTATAAGCTCAATCCACTTGATCCCAATTCTAAACAAGGCCAAAGCGCCATAAAGTTTTTTGTTCAGTGGCATCGATGCGCTTGTCTCCGATCTCAAACTAAATCTTCCACTCCAGAAAGCATTAAAGACACTCTGCCTTTGCGTAAAACGTCTTGGGGTGGACCACCTTCCTTGTAAAAAACGTTTTCCCTCACTTTGTCGTCCAACTCTGAAGGCCTTTTACAGCATGTCAAAGTGACAGCACTCTTAATCATTTTGCTGATGAAATATGCTCATGTATAATAAAAACCCACATGAATTAAAAAGAACAACCACATGACCACCCGGATTAAAACAGTCGGTGTTATTCCATCTTAATACCACAAGAAAGGTCTTTTTTTAAAAGGTCAGGATCGGGCGTGCAGGGGGGGGGGGGGAACAAGTCTTTTAAAGACCCCCTGCACCGGGCCGGATTTAATTACATTAGAGGAAGTGACAGAGCTTAACGCGAACCACCTTGCCGGCTTGTTACGTCCCATGACTCTTGACTGAAAGCAGAAATGGCGTTTAATATCTTTTAATGTGCATGTGCACGCTGCCTGTGTGTGGCGAAAGCACCGCGCCGCATATGTGCAGGCGTGTCCGCAGCGCCTCTTAAGTAGGGAGGACATCAAAAGGTGGGCCCTGCACACCCCATTGCCACCCCGTACTATAAATCCCACCCCTAAAGGAGCCATTTATGGGACAATAAGAGTGGATTTATGGGCCTCCAGAAAATGAAGGCGGTTTGGAGGTGTGGGATGAAAGATGACAAAAGCTTGCAAGGGAAACAAAGACGCACCGTGGTTCCTCACAATGTACTTCGATTTTTGTATAAATGTGACCCCCGAGACCCTGAATAGACTGTCAGTCAATCTGCAGATGCATAATACATTTTAAAGTTCTTTAGAAAGGGTAAAAAATAAGTCATGTTTACATTTGCAGGTGCAATTGCGCCCTCTGGTGCCGCACAGAGAAACAATCTACCATGAAAAGAATACATGTTCTATTGGTCGTTAAGTAGTAATAATTTTGCACAAATGGCTGAACAGTGACAAAGCAATATTTAAGAGCATTACTATAGTGCTTATACAACAACGGAAATGCAAAAGTGGCTTCTTCTATAGGAAAACACACTTACTATTACTATACCTTGGCCCTGCTTCTTTTTATGACATGTTCTCTTTCGAAGACAAGTATCGTATTTATGATATAAAAATAGCCCAGACCAGAAAAACATTCAACTACCAGACAGTGTTTAAAAAAAAACCAACAACAACATAAAAAAAACCAGATTGCTTGTGCTGACCACTTGTTGCTAGGCAGAATTCATGGGGCTTCGTCCTAACTGCCCTATTGGCCAATTTTTTTTTAAAAGGACGTTGCTAGTCAGGTGCAACTAAATAAAATATAAGCAGCTGTGTTGAATTAAAAAAAATATGGTGAAGAATTAAAATAAGGAATTAATTTTATATATTCAAACTGCGGTACTAGTACAACTAGTGATGTTAACTCTAAAGAATTCAAATTAAAATAATATATTAGTGACAAATACATACGAAATAATTGTATAAATACGTGTGTGTGTGTATATATATATATATATATATATATATATATATATATATATATATATATATATATATATATATATATATATATATATATATATATATATATATATATATATGTATACACACATATATACACTACCGTTCAAAAGTTTGGGGTCACCCAAACAATTTTGTGGAATAGCCTTAATTTCTAAGAACAAATATAGACTGTCGAGTTTCAGATGAAGGTTCTCTTTTTCTGGCCATTTTGAGCGTTTAATTGACCCCACAAATTTGATGCTCCAGAAACTCAATCTGCTCAAAGGAAGGTCAGTTTTGTAGCTTCTGTAACGAGCTAAACTGTTTTCAGATGTAGTGAACATGATTGCACAAGAGGGCCTCTATACACCTATGTAGATATTGCACCAAAAACCAGAAATATGCAGCTAGAATAGTCATTTACCACATTAGCAATGTATAGAGTTCATTTCTTTAAAGTTAAGACTAGTTTAAAGTTATCTTCATTGAAAAGTACAGTGCTTTTCCTTCAAAAATAAGGACATTTCAATGTGACCCCAATATTTTGAACGGTAGTGTACATATATATATATATATATATATATATATATATATATATAGAGAGAGAGAGAGAGAGAGAGAGAGAGAGAGAGAGAGAGAGAGAGAGAGAAGAGAGAGAGAGAGAGAAAGAGAGAAAGAGAGAGAGAGAAGAGAGAGAGAGAGAGAGAGAGAGAGAGAGAGAGAGAGATTCAAAGTGTGGTTCTAGTACAACTAGTGATGTTAACTCTAAAGAATTCAAATTAAAATAATATATTAGTGACAAATACATATACAAATGTTATATACAATTCAAATTCAAATAACATAGTGACAAATACATATGAAATAATTGTATATATATATATATAGAGAGAGAGAGAGAGAGAGAGAGAGAGAGAGAGAGAGAGAGAGAGAGAGAGAGAGAGAGAGAGAGAGAGAGAGAGAGAGAGAGAGAGAGAGAGAGAGAGAGATATTCAAATTGTGGTACTAGTACAACTAGTGATGTTAACTCTAAAGAATTCAAATTAAAATAATATATTAGTGACAAATACATATACAAATGTTTACAGAAATGCTAAAATTGAATTAATTTGAATCACATATAATTAATCTTTACCTCGCCTCAGCCATCAGCCAAAAAATGCAGAGGCAGCATAAATGTTGGCAATAATTGAACAATATGAGTATGTGTTTAGTGTGAAGAGACTGGGACGAAAATCTGCACTTCCAAGTCCCGAGTCCATGGTTCTCGCCCGGAAAAAGGTGGAGTGCCATCTCCGGGTTGGTGAGGCGATCATGCCCCAAGTGGAGGAGTTCAAATACCTCGGGGTCTTGTTCACGAGTGAGGGGAGAGTGGATCGTGAGATCGACAGGCGGATCGGTGCGGCGTCTGCAGTGATACGGACTCTATATCGGTCAATCGTGGTGAAGAATGAGCTAAGCCGAAAGGATCCAAGTCCCTATCACCTATGGTCATGAACTTTGGGTCATTGACCATAGGTGAGGAGGTCAAAGTAAAGTCGCTGCTCCTCCACATTGAGAGTAGCCAGACTAGGTGGTTTGAGCATCTGGTCAGAATGGCTCCCGAACGCCTCCCTGGGGAGGGGTTTAGGGCGCATCCCAGGACACGGTGGAGAGACTGAGTCTCCCAACTGGCCTGGGAACACCTCAGGATCCCCCGGGAAGAGCTGGACGAAGTAGCTGGGGAGAGGGCTTCTCTGCTTAGGCTGCTGCCCCCGCAACCCGAATTCGAATAAGCGGAAAAAGATGGATGAATGGCTTGAGTCTGTGTTTACATGTTTTTTGCACATTTTTCCATGCTAGTTTCAGTCAATAATACATCATTTGTATGTTGCGGGAAAGTGGAAGAAGCATCCTTCATTTTATGTCACTGTTGTTTTGCTCTGATGACCATCTCCTCTTCCCCTGGGATGAAAATAGTAGTTGAATACATACATAAAGACAATAGCATTAGCAACCTGTTAGACTTACAAATGTACACACATGAGAGGTAGGTTGCCACGTCATGTCTGCCTTCAAGTCACTCAGGTGTGACAAACCTGACGTTTGGAAAAAGAGGCGTCGGAAATACTTAAATCATTGGAGTATAACGTTGTGCACATTGCTACCTCTGCACTACGGATTGAGTCAGCTCCGTATTTCTTTGACTTTTATTTCTTCTCTTTATTAGTCAACGAGCGTCATTAAAGGCAGCCTCTGTGGCCTTACACAGTGCTGCAGGCCGGCCAAGTGTTTGTTGTGGGCTTTTTATTGGCTCCCATAAGGGGGTCTGTTGTTGTACTGCAGCGTACTCTTGGCACGCCAATAACAACCTTTAATAATAATAATGGAGGCAGCTGCTTTCTTCTAGTGGTTATAAAGGCTCTCTTCTTAATCTACTTTGTTTAGTGAGTGCGTGTTGTGTGGCTTTTTCAAGATGTCTAATTTTATTTATTACTTCAAAAAGTATTTTTCCCATTAATGTGATGTCATGCTGTATGTATGATGCTTACCGCCTAGGGGACGGATTTAAAGGGTATTATGGTGGTACTTAGAGAGCCAATTGTTTTATGAGGTGGTACTTTGTGGAAAAAAAAAAAAAGTTTGAGAAACACTGCTCTACGGTAAGGTCCATGGTGTATGTGAGTGACAGGAAGAAAAACTGTAACTCGCTTGGGTAGAAGTTTGATGCCATCTGCTGGTTTGCATATTTACCGTATTTTCCGGACTATAAGGCGCACTTAAAATCCTTTTTTTTTTCCCTCAAAACTCAACAGTGCGCCTTATAACCCGGGCCGCCTAATGTACGGAATGATTCTGGTTTTGCTTACCGACCTCAAAGCTATTTTATTTGGTACATTGTGTAATGATAAGTGTGTCCAGTAGATGGCAGTCAAACATAAGAGATACGTGTAGACTGCAATATGACTCAAGTAAACAACACCAAAATGTATATGTTCCATTGAAAATATAGAACATTACACACGGCACCCCCCGTGACCCCAAAAGGGACAAGCGGTAGAAAATGGATGGATGGATGGATTACACACGGCGCTCAAAAAGCTATCAACATGTTTTAGTACGACTTTGTAAAGCTATGAAGTCGCACCGCTTGATGGATTGTACTATGCTTCAACATTCGAGTATTATTATGGTGTGTATAAGGTAAGACATATCTGTTGTTTTGTTTCACAATATTATGCAAAAGCAACTTTTCTTACCTTCTGGTACCTGCTGATCTGTCTTTGGGATCTGCATAAATCCTGAAAAAATTGCGCGCATCCGCCTTTGTAGTCCGTGACGACAACGTAGTCAATAAGCTTCTTCTTTTTTTCTATCTTCTTGTTATGGGGCATTCATCCTCTGCTGTTGCCATTTGTAATATAAAGTAGTATAAAATTCTTATATACACCTGCCAGGAAAGCGCTAAAACATACCGGTGTAGTGAGTTTATATTATTCACCCAAGGACCTTTAGTTATTAGAGAGTTCCGGTCTGACGGTTTTTCACGGGACACATTTCCGGCGGATGAGGAGATGCTGCTCCGTTGTTGATTTAAGTAAAGTCTGAATGTCATTGAAAAAGTTAGCTCCATCTTTTGACACTTCTTCCACTCCCGTCCTTGCACGCTACACCGCTACAACAAAGATGACGGGGAGAAGACGCTGTCCAAGGTGAGCCACATAAATACGACCGCCCACAAAACAGAAGCATCCTGAAGCGACTGTCAGAAAGCGGCTTGAAGATGATCTGTAAAACATAATCTTTGCAACATTTTGACGAAGGAACCACCATTACATGTTATGTAGACCACAAGGAAGTGTTTTACATGTACAAAAAATATATATATAAAAATGACTCCTTTAATGCGCCCTATAATCCGGTACGCCTTTTATATGAAAAAAGATCGAAAATAGACCATTCATCGGCAGTGCGCCTTATAATCCGGTGCGCCCTATGGTCTGGAAAATAGGGTAAATCTTTACGTTCTCAATATAAGACGGCTTTTCTTTTTCAGACTTTTTTTCTATGGGGGAAAAATACAGTAACCTCCAAAACGAACCTGGACATCAATGCCTGTGTCTTTCTTCAACAAGATCCGTCATTTTTCTTGGCAATAACGCTGTAGTTTGCCACCACATTCCGCTGCTAAAAGCTATAAGGAGAAAAAAAGAAAAGTAGTCCCTTGGAGGCTTAAAACTGTAAAAATTCACATTATTGACCAAAGCGTGAACATTCCACAGTGGCTGGTGTTTCCTCTTTGGGCCGCGCCATCAATCATCTCTTATTTTCCCAACCTTCTGACAGTTATTTCTGGATGTAAAGAAGGGGCATCTAGTGCTTGTATGAGTACACCATTGGTTGGATGTGGCTCTAAAGGGCCAATTTAGCCAGCTAATGGATGGAATGGAGACACGATATTGACTTACTTTACATGTGCGATATGAACATGAACTCTAAAAAAAACAACAACCCATCTTGAAACTTTGGTAACACTTTAGTATGGGGAACATATTGTAAGTACCAAAGACTTAATTAAGAGTTATTTGGACACTAGGGGAACATATTGTAAGCAACAAAGACTTAATTTACAGTTATTTGGTTAGGGTTAGGGTTAGGGTTAGAGGATTAGGGTTAAACTTAGGGTTGTTGTATAATAAGGCCATGCAGAAAAAGGCATTATTGAGTACTTAATGACTAATTAAGAGCCAATATGTTACTAACTTGCATGTTAATAAGCATATAATTAATGGTGAATATGTTCCCCATACTAAAGTGTTACCGAAACTTTTTTTATGTTATGAATGTAACGAATACAAATTAAAAAGACCAACAAGTCCCATGTTTCTTTTTAATCTAAAACAGCCATGTAATCTTTCAACATCTTCTAAACCGAATTCACGAGTAAAAGAAGCCATATAAATGCGCCACAATCCTCCAAAGTCATCAGATCTCTTGTTTACACGGGCCCGTTCGATTCCGCTGACATCATAACTGGTTGTCACGGTCCAGGGGGGCGGGGAGTTGGCCGCTTTGCCAATAAAACCGTGCGTCGATTCTGAGAAAAACCCTTCCGTCTGTTCCAAATAGTGGCGATTGCTGACGGCGTTTGGGCTAAAACAGCTGTGCCGTGTAGGGCCAGCACCCCATCACTTACTGGGTTTATTGTGGGCTGTATCTTGGCCTTATCGTTTGTTTCTTTCATCAGCAGTGAGTGGCGATGGAAGAAGGCTGTGTGACCCTTCAGGCTTCATATCATACTCCAATCTTTACGAGGGCTTGTTCCTATAAACCTTGAAAACATATCCTTGAAATATGTTCAATCATTTTCCCCAGTGGCAAAAAAAAAAATCAGCTTTTCAAAAACTGCCGTAAATATATCATATGTTGATATGTTATTCCACTTAAGACAATTGTATCTTGTCTTTAGCATGAAATATATATGCCAAATACAGTATTCAATACATTTTGGGGTGGTTGTATAGGCATATATTTATTTACTGTTTTTGTAAAAAAAAAAAACTAAAATATTTATATTAAATACAATCAAGCAACACTTAATGAATATCCTTCTAGTGCGGGGGTCGGCAACCCGCGGCTCTAGAGCCGCATGCGGCTCTTTAGCGCCGCCCTAGTGGCTCTCTGGAGATTTTTCAAAAATGTATGAAGAATGGAAAAAGATGAGGGGAAAAAAAATCAATTTTTTTGTTTTAATATGGTTTCTGTAGGAGGACAAACATGACACAAACCTCCGTAATTGTTATAAATCACACTGTTTATATTAAATATGCTTCACTGATTCAAGTATTTGGCGAGCGCCGTTTTGTCCTACTTATTTTGGCGGTCCTTGAACTCACCGTATAGTCTGTTTACATGCATAACTTTCTCCGACTTTCTAGGACGTGTTTTATGCCACTTCTTTTTCTGTCTCATTTTGTCCACCAAACTGTTAACGTTGTACATGAGTGCACAAAGGTGAGTTTTGTTGATGTTATTGACTTGTGTGAAGTGCTAATCAGACATATTTGGTCACTGCATGACTGCAAGCTAATCGATGCTAACATGCTATTTAGGCTAGCTATATGTACATATTGCATCATTATGCCTAATTTGTAGCTATATTTGAGCTAATTTAGTTTCCTTTAAGTCCTCTTAATTAAATTTATATCTCATGACACATGTAATATGGCTTTTAATTTTTTGCGGCTCCAGACAGATTTGTTTTTGTTTTTTTGGTCCAATATGGCTCTTTCAACATTTTGGGTTGCCGACCCCTGTTCTAGTGGCTTGTAAAAAGACCATTACCAGGAAATGGATATTACAGGAGAGCCCGACTTTGAAGCTATGGATGGAAATCACAATGGACATATATTGTCAGGCTTGTCACTGACAGTTTTGGTTATGTTTTAGTTTTACCTCCGTTTGTGTTATTTCCTTCAACGCTCTTATTTTTGTTCAGTTTCCTGCTTGCCTCCTTAGCGCTGTTCCCCTCAGCTGCGACTGATTGACACCTGGCCACACCTGGTGTCAATCAGTCGGCTGCTATTTATACCTGCCTTGCCCTCCAGTCAGTGCTGGAGTATTGTTTGCTGTATACTGTTTGTTTCTTGAATGCTGTGAGCTATTCCCTGGATCCTGACTCCTGTCCCTGTTTGCTGTTTGCTGTTTCCTGGTTTGTGTTTTCCTTGCTTATTTTTAACATTAAAACCATGTTTTCTTGTGCCAAGCCTGTCATCTCTGCATCTTGGGGTTTGTCACCACCACTTCGTGACATATATAAAATGGAGAAAATAACGGCTTTTGTTAATTATAAATTGGAGAAATTTACTTTATACTGGGAAAACTGTCAATTATATCACACCCCATTAGCCTGATTTTATTTTCTCAAATTAGTGATTGTACTGTTTAAAAAAAGATTACTCCCTATATGTCTATAGTTTTTTATTTTTTTTATTTACTATCTGCTTATATCTTATTTTTTATTATGATTTTATGTATTTATTAATATTATTATTACTTTGGTTTGTTTTGTTTTTTTGCTGTTTTTGTCCTTTTGGGGGGCAGGGGGGAGGCAACCTTAGGATATAAACAAAAAAAATATTTTGATATTTAGGGCACACAAAAAATGTATGATGTATCCAAATATGATGTAATGGAGAGGAATGTGTAATGCTGGATGTCAATAAAAAAGAAATAAAAATAAATAATAAATACAATCAAGCAGTATTTCCTTATTACTTCCTTGAGCAAATTATGTAATTTTTGGACTTTAGCTAATCATTAGGTAGTTCATTAGTTTACTCAACATAACATAACTCAAAAAGTTATGGGTAGATTTCGATGGAACTTTAAGAAAATGTCAAAAATGCGACAAAGGAGCAAGTGATTCGATTTTGGGCCTGATCTGGATCATTTCTACTATCTTGCCTTACGTTTACCGTACAGGGCTTGACTTGTTTGCTAGCGGACCTGCCTCCACCCACAGAGACTAGGAAAAAGGATGAAAGACATAAGGTTTCCTTATGTTTATTTTATTTAGGTATAGTTAGTTAGCTAGCTAGTTAGCTTGTCAGTAAAATTAGATTTTGGGGGGATTCGAATCATTGTCTGGATTCAGGATTTTTTTTAAGGGTTCTTCTTTTGTCTTTTCATTTAAGGACACTTTTATCATTTTTATTTGTTTTATTATTATTATAATTGTTGTTGTCATTATATATAGATCAGTACTTGGCCGTAAAACAGTTGTTTGCACACAAAAAACCTTGCACTAAAGTCCTTACGACCCAAAACTGTACATAAAAATCAATTGTCTTTTTACGCTTTTAATTAGTTGATCTTTTAGAATTACTGTACTTCAGCCGGAAATATATATATATATATATATATATATATATATATATATATATATATATATATATATATATATATATATATATATATATATATATATATACACACACACACAAATAGTAATCATAGTCTGTGGGATTTCAAACTTTTTAAAGGCCAGTATGTTTTTTCCACTCGTTTTAACAAGAAAAAATATATACATTTCAAATTTTTTTCAAAGAGTATTTGCTTATTAATTTTATGATCAAGTCCTGATGACTGAATGATTGGCATGCAACATTGATAATTCTGTGCATAAGTCATTGTTTCATGCCGGACCTTTTAAGTGGTTGACACAGTGTTCTAGACAAGAAGCAACAATGATATAAATCTGCATGTGTAAGCTTCATCATTAAACTTAGTCAAATCTAAGTAGATGTTATGCATAAAGATATTTAGTTAGTTTTGTATTGATGCACCTGGGGATCGGTTGATTGGCAACACTAAATTGGCCCTACTGTGTGAATGTTGTGTGTTGGCCCTGCGATGAGGTGGCGACTTGTCCAGGGTGTACCCCGCCTTCCGCCCGAATGCAGCTGAGATAGGCTCCAGCACCCCCCGCGACCCCCAAAGGGACAAGAGGTAGAAAAATGGATGGATGTATTTATGATAAAAACAATTACTCACACTAGAGGTCCCAATGACCAAAAATGTCCGCTTGCCAAAGCAGTAAAAAATATATATTCCAAAATAGTTTTTGCTTGAAAGTAGGCCATATTAATTTAGCAGAAAATATACTGTATCAAAATTATATTTTCAGGATTCTAACTATTTAGGGGGCAATATCATGAAATAAATGCACTATTTGAAACAAAAATACACTTTTTTCCTATTACGCTATTATACAACATTAAATGATAAAAAAAACATGTATAGCATTTTTTTTTTTCAGAAACCCTGTAAAAACAGTAAAAGGTGCACAATTTTGCTGCATGCTTTAAATGGGGGAAAAAATAGCCCCATCTAGTGGACAAAGGTAAACATTGGCAAAACATTGACATGTTATCATAAATGATTGTATTAGTTCATGTTAAAATAAACGTGGGATAATTGTCTTTGCCATGTCAAACTATTTAAAAAAAACCCATATGAAAATTCCAAATATTTTAAGAAAGCAAATTCCACCAATATTTATTCAACCCAGCCAAAACAGCTTGAAAAAACAAAAGTGAACGGCACAACATATGTCCAGGATCTCTTCAGGGTTAAACGTGTAATTTCAGTCAAGAAAACATAATTAATTCTGCCTTGAGTGACAGACAATGTTTGAAAGACAAACATCGCGGCTCTGCCTCCTCTATAGTGGAGGGTATGAAGTTAAACAGAGCCAAGACAGTCAGGAACTGGAGGTTTATATGACAATGTAATCACGCTCATATGGCAGTGACCACCCAAAGGCGCCCTGAGGTTATTTGTGATTCACAGCGATAATGAGCCTCATCGTTTTCGCCTGTCACACTATCTCCAAAGAGGCCCAGACTCATCATTTTGTAGCCAGGCGGGTCTCAATGAACCGTGCAAAAGTGACCCCGACTAAAAAAAGAGGGGCTCAACTCCAAATCAAGAGACGGCATAAGTTGAGTTAAGACGTGTCATTCTTCGATCATCAAGTATGAGCAGATAACAGCGAAATGTAATTTCCTGAGTTGAAACTTTGTGTTTCTTGCCATGAATCATCTCATGAAGTCACAGGAACCCAAATGATTGCTAATTGGACACAAAAAATGTGTTTTTAATCCTGTGTTCAAGTTCAAGTAAGTCCTATTTGCCTGGCAGTGCAGTCGTCCTCTTTGGTAAAAGTGAAAACAAACCCACACAAAAGGAAATATCGACGGGGTTAAATCAAACCACTTTCATTGCCGGCGCGTCCTCGGGGCTGAGTGCCACCTGCCCGGGTCGATAAGCTCTGCACGGGCAAAGGCGGCGGTAGGAAGGGTCGGACCCGGCACAGCTGAACAGCAGCGGTTCCTGCTGAAGGCGACAGTGTCGACCCCAGGGCGTGTAGGCGGGGAATATGTGGTTGACTTCCTCCATCGTGCCAGAACAGCCGATTCCGAGCCTGTGTGACAGGAAAGAATGAAACAATGACTGTAATACATGACATATTGAAAAATAATAATAAAATATGTAATAGCATCAAAATAACGAGTTAACTCATGTGATTAATCACAAAAAATGATTGCATTAATCATGCAGGCCTTGTCTGTTGGCCTAACATAACCAGAAATCATGATCATAATTAAAGATAAAAGTAGTTTTTTATTTACTTTCCTTAAATATCTTAAAGTATTCACATTGTCTTAATGCCATATTATGCTCCTTCCAGTGCTTTTGTTTTTAGGTTATAGAGTTTTTATCCAATCAGAATTAATCTATCTTATGTTGCCATGCTGTACCAAATCTGCCAGGGGCCTTCAGTATCAACAATGCGGGCGTCCGTGCACTGTAAGTGAACGGGGACAGACATTTGACAGACAGTTGCGATAGCCAATCAGATCACGAGTTGTTGTCAGTAAGGCCTTCTAGCTGGCCTAAGGCAGATATATATTGTGATGTTATGAGCTAGGTAACATAAGAACTCCATTACCCAGCATGCCACAGTAGTGAAGAGCATAGCTGTAGCCACGTTTAGGTTGTTGAATGTAGACATGCCGGCAGCTGGATGTTTTTGATGAGCACGCTGTGGAGTAAACTCTTAAGAACTCAGCCAACACGTCTAGTCTGCATCTTTTATGATTAGACAAGACAACACATATATTTGCAAAGCCATTTTCAAGAAGGATATTTAAAGAGAAACTACATCTTGTGAGACCATGTCGGCCAACCCCGGAAGCTCGAAGGGGTTCTAGAAATTGTGAGTTCAGATATTTTATTTCTTTATTTTTTCACGTTTAATATGTTTTTGGCAATTTTAATTTTGACAGTACAACATAAGATATGAGCCACCTGCTCAGTGGCCTTGTGGTTAGAGTGTCCGCCCTGAGATCGGTAGGTCGTGAGTTCAAACCCCGGCCGAGTCATACCAAAGACTATAAAAATGGGACCCATTACCTCCCTGCTTGGCACTCAGCATCAAGGGTTGGAATTGGGGGTTAAATCATTAAAATGATTCCCGGGTGCGGCTACCGCTACTGCTCACTGCTCCCCTCAGTGGGTGAACAAGGGGATGGGTCAAATGCAGAGGACAAATTTCACCACACCTAGTGTTTGTGTGACAATCATTGGTACTTTAACTTAATATGTTTTAATTGCTGATGCGGGTTTATTGATTTTTAAATGTAGAGTATATGTAGTATATGTAGAATATATTTATATTATTTATATATTATATATGTAATATATTGTATATATTATATTATTTATTATTATTGTCTATTGTGAGCGAACTGTGGTGCTGAATTTCCCCCAAGGGATCAATAAAGTACTTTCTATTCTATTTTATCTACCTACAGTAAATGCGCCAGAAAATAACCCGTTTTGTACACTGTTGGAGGTGATTCAATGCACTGTAGTGCGTAAATGTGTTCCTGTATAGTATTTTTCCAGCAATGGTCATGTGGTGACATAAATGATTGTATTTTGAGAGGTAATCATTGGAGAACAGGTCATCACCGAAGGCCTAGGTGGGAAACACTAGGCCCGACACTGTAATCATGTATATATGCAGATTAGTCACGCAATTTATTGTGCATACGTCAGTGCAAAGATGAGTGAGGAGACTTCGCCTGCTGGGCTCGCTGGTAAATTTCACTTCAAAATCAACCCACATGGGACTTTAGATCAGTGTTAATTTTGTGAAAATATGTTCGTCTTAGTTATCGCCAACAACTTATTTTTCCCTGACTAAAATAGGTCGATAGCGAATCACAACAAATGTTGACGAAAACAATTACACAATCAATTGACAATTTACTTGATGAATAGAAACAAGAGGAACATGTTGACAGACTGAATCCAATCATATATAATTTTGTTCTAGTCGGGTGGGACAAGTTATCCAATCACAGTTGCATGTGGGAGAAGAAGTCCAATCCAAACTACTATTTTTGTAAGCAAGGTGTTGGGACTTTTTACTGGGAAAACAAGACTGTATTGTAGGGATGTAACGATAAACAGCAATAATGATGACCATGGCAAAACTCCAGATGGTTTGTTTTACCCTTTTTAATTCAAATTATCGAAAAAACAAGATTGATAACTGCACTTTGTTAAACCCACAAACTAACTGGCGCCATTAAACATGAAAACGAGTCATTAACATCTTTCCTCATTAAGAAACAACATACCCAATCTAAACTTATATAAACAGATTGCTGTCTGAGCAACTAAGATATTCAACTCAATGTGACAAAGGTGTTTTTACGGTGCGTTCGAGGACAGCTGAACAGAGTAGGAAGCAACGTCTGCCAGAAATGATGTATACTTATAATAGAGATTATATGTTTCACACTGTTCATTTAAATAGATCTTAAAGTGCTACAGTACAAATCAAGATTTAAAACAATACAAGTTTAGCTTTTTATTTTTTAAATTAAAATGTATTTATTGATTTACTTTTCTGAAATTTGTAAACCACATGGAGCTCATGTACAGTGCATTATTTTTACAGCATAGGACTCATAAATGCAGAAATGACAAGGTACAGTATATGCATGCATGGAGCTCATCTCTCACCTGGTGAACACTTCAGGGTTGTTAAGGCGTTGAAAGAGCGAGGGCTCACACACCAGGGTGGACCGTGCACACACACTTACACACGACTGACCGAGGGGACCCAGGTGCACCCTTAGAGCACTTTCTGGCAGCCACGTGGTGACAGATGCAGTGCAGAAACTCTGGAGGGAGCAAGATCATAAATATCAGATTAATTACATGTAACCTTTTAGCACAAAATAATGACATAAGCATTGATTTATTATTGGTACAATGGCGGCTATGTGGCTACAGCTTTTACCTGCTGAGTGATATAATGATGAAGCCGCTCCAACATTCCCTCACAAGAGAACTCTCTTGGCGTTAGAGGCTTCACCTGCAAAAGGAAACTATGTTAATCAGTGCTGTTTTCATTTGAAAAACAAAATAGTGGGGCACCAGCATTTAAAAAAAAAAACAGCACTCTATTTTGCCAAGACACATTAACTGTCTAATGTAGCATGTAAAAAATATATATATATATTATATATATATATATATATATATATTAAGGGTGTGGGGAAAAATCTATTTGAATTTGAATCGTGATTCTCACGTTGTGCGATTCAGAATCGATTCTCATTTTTTAAAAATCTATTTTATTGTATTCATTTTTTCATTTATTTTTATTTTTATTATTATTATCATTATTTTTTTATTAATCAATCCAACAAAGCAATACCATAACAATGCAATCCAATTCCAAAACCAAACCCGACCCAGCAACACTCAGAACTGCAATAAACAGAGCAATTGAGAGGAGACACAAACACGACACAGAACAAACCAAAAGTAGTGAAACAAAAATGAATATTATCAACAACAGTATCAATATTAGTTACAATTTCAACATAGCAGTGATTAAAAATCCCTCATTGACATTATCATTAAACAGTTATAAAAATAAAAATAAATGAACAATAGTGTCACAGTGGCTTACACTTGCATCGCATCTCATAAGCTTGACAACACACTGTGTCCAATAGTTTCACAAAGATAAAATAAGTCATATTTTTGGTTCATTTAATAGTTAAAACAAATGTACAGTACATTATTGCAATCAGTTGATAAAACATTGTCCTTTACAATTATAAAAGCTTTTTACAAAAATCTACTACTCTGCTTGCATGTCAGCAAACTGGGGTAGATCCTGCTGAAATCCTATGTATTGAATGAATAGAGAATTGTTTTGATTCGGGAAAATATCGTTTTTGAATCGAGAATCGCGTTGAATCGAAAAAACTCGATTTTGAATCGAATCGTGACCAAGAATCGATATTGAATCGAATCGTGGGACAACCAAAGATTCGCAGCCCTAAAATATATATACATATATATATATATATATTATATATATATACAAAACCTAAAACCAGTGAAGTTGGCACGTTGTGTAATTCGTAAATAAAAACAGAATACAATGATTTGCAAATCCTTTTCAACTTATATTCAATTGAATAGACTGCAAAGACAAGATATTTAATGTTCGAACTGAAAAACTTTTTTTTTTTTTGCAAATAATCATTAACTTAGAATTTAATGGCAGCAACATGTTGCAAAAAAGTTGGCACATGGGCATTTTTACCACTGTGTTACATGGCCTTTCCTTTTAACAACACTTAGTAAAGGTTTGGGAACTGAGGAGACCCATTTTTGAAGCTTTTCAGGTGGAATTCTTTCCCATTCTTGCTTGATGTACAGCTTAAGTTGTTCAACAGTCTCCGTTGTCGTATTTTACGCTTGACAATGTGACACACATTTTCAATGGGAAACAGGTCTGGACTACAGGCAGGCCAGTCTAGTACCCGCACTCTTTTACTACATTTCATGGAAGCTGCTTTTATACCCATTCATGACACCCACCAGTTCCCAATTAGCCTGTTCACCTGTGGAATGTTCCGAATAATTGTTTGATTCCTCAACTTTCTCAGTATTTTTTGCCACTTTTGCCAGCTTTTTTGAAACATGTTGCAGGCATCAAATTCCAAATAAGCTAATATTTGCAAAAAAATAACGTTTTCCAGTTCAAACATTAAGTATCTTGTCTTTGGAGTCTATTCAATTGAATATAGGTTAAAAAGGATTAGCAAATCATTGTATTCTGTGTTTATTTACGATTTACACATCGTGCCACGTGTCACTGGTTTTGGATATATATATATATATATATATATATATATATATATATATATATATATATATATGTGTATGTATGTGTGGGAAAAAATCACAAGACTATTTCATCTCTACAGGCCTGTTTCATGAGGGGTTTCCTCAATCCTCAGGAGATTTTAAAATCTCCTGAGGATTGAGGAAACCCCTCATGAAACAGGCCTGTAGAGATGAAATAGTCTTGTGATTTTTTCCCACACATACATATTACGCTCTACCACGGTATCGAGCACTATTTTTTGGATAATCTAATTAAGACATATATATATATATATATGTATATATATATATATATATATATACAGTATATATATTTTTTGTTTGTTTGTTTTTTGTTTTTTTTGGGGGGGGGGGGGGGGGTATCTCACACAATTGTTGTCGGGCAGAGTTTGTGACAAAATGTGTGCCATGGGGCTAATCGGTCATGGCCAAAAACACGATAAGGATTACAATACAAATGTAATCATGCACATTTTGCAGTTTAATGCATTGAATTTAAAATATTTGAATAACTATAGCTATCTGACTTTAAGGTATACAATACACACAGTTCATTATCTAATGATATTGAAAACTACAGCATACCCTAATAATTTTTAGAAATAATTTAACTGTATGTTTATTATTGTGCTTTTGTATTTGCAATACATTATTCAGACAAATAGATACAAACATTGAAAAAATACAATCTCTTTGGTGGATATTTTTTTGTATCATGACATGTTTTCATTGCCAATATTCATATTTTTGTACACTTATATTGTTGTGTGTTTTACAGGTTTTTATTTTTAAGGGTTTTTTTTCACATTCACTTCCCTTTTTACAGTTTTGCTTGTTTTTTAACGTTTTCAAACTATTGGCAGTGTTTTGACTTGGTGAGCGGATGCATGTGGGTGGACGAAACCGTAAAAAAGAGAAGCAAATGTTGAAAATAAAAACATGTGACACACACAAAAATAAAAACAGGGTACAAAAATATGAATACTGGAAAATGTCATGATGCGAAAAAATATCCACCAAAATGATTGTCTTTTTTCAATGTTCGTAAATGCCAATGCCAATGCCAATACAACTTTTTTACAATGTCAGTTTTTTTCCCCTTATACCAAATCTTGCTGGCAGTGTTTTGGCGCCATAAAAACCAGGGCCCCCCACGGATCGCGGGACTCTACACACAGCGTGTTACCTCTGTCCGGAGAAGTTCCCTGACGGCTTCCCGCACTTGGGTCTTGTTAGTGGCATCCACCGTCCATACGTGAGGTTTACCAATGAAATCTTCAGCATACGGGTGCTGAGAGGAGATCTGTGATTCGAAAGATGCTCCTTTTTGTTATAATATATCAAATACATTAATGCTTTCTACTTAAATATGGACCTGTCTTGTTGTGGGTTTGCCTTTGTAGAATTCATTATTGTCCGAAGAGTGAGGCGGATATAGACGCGGTTGGAGGAAAACGCAGCCCAGAGCGATGGCCTCGATGGGAGCAGGACCCTCGTAGGGGAAACCAAGACCTACAAACACCTGATAGGACAGCGGGTATGTTCTTATAAATGTCATTTTAGAGGTGGCACCGTCATCATGTGTCTGACCTTTGCCCTGCGGAGGAGTCGCAGGAAGTGTTGCTGAGAGAGCAGGCCGTGGTTAATCACAGAGCTGGGCAAGGTGGAGACATGTCCTGGAGGCTGGTAGACAGTAGCATGGGTCTGCATCTCTTCACTAATCACCTGTACATATTCAGATTTTCCCTGAAATATTCACACACGAGAAAAGAATATCAGGATCTATGAAGTATTTGTGGCAAAACTCAACATTGCAGTACCTGCCACATGTACTCCTGTTTGCCATAGATGACTGCCATCTTCTCCTTCCTAGGGAGGTCAGATTCCTGCGCCCTTGCTGCCTCCTCACTGACAAAGCCCAGGAAGGAATTATCAGGTGTATGTGCTGCATAGACAAATACAAATTCACGTCATAACACTAGAGGTGAGAGAGATGAAGAAATATACTCCTGTCAAAAGTTGATCGGTGGGGTCAAAGGTCACATGCGGTCATGTGTTTAGGACATTTCTTGCAAGTTCAAAGAGGAAGTCAAACGTCACATTTGATTTGGGGATATCTGGACATCAAAGAAAAGATCAAAGGTCAAATACTGTTTAGGGCAGTTCTGTTCAACTGGTGGCATGAGGGCCACATCCGGCCTGCCAAAGCTTTTCATTTGGCCCGCTGAACATTACCCAAATAGACTTGATGAAACCATTTAAACTTGGGTTTCTCACGTATGCAGTACTCTCGCCACCCCCCTACCCCGCAATGTGTCATGATGAAGCAGCAGTGGGGTAAATAGAAGAACACTATGCATTCAACTCTAAAAAAATAATAATAAATTGCGACGATCAGACTTTTAACAATGACTGGACAACAAAGTAAGAATGTTCTGCATCGAGCAAGTGCTAAAGTCATTGTTTCATGCAGGACCTTTTCAGCGACGGACAGTGTTCTAGACAAGAAGCAACGATGATAGAAATCCGCACACGTAAGCTTCATCACTAAACTTGGTCAAATGTAAGTAGATGTTGTGCATAAAGATATTTAGTTTGTTTTGTATTGAAGTTGCTGACTTCGTGATGTCTTTTGTTTTCGTGGTGGTGTTGTTATTTGTCTGAGAGTAATTCTGGGCGATCAGAGCTCGTTTAATACAAAGAGAAAGTAATTATAATCTCAAAGGAACTGAGCTCTTTAATAAATCAAGATCTACAGTAAAACAGGGACAATGGAAAGAAGCATTTCAATCAAAGGTGTTAGTTTATAGAACAACCTTGACAGCGGAACAAAATAATGTAAATATCCTACTGTATTTTAAAATAATTTGATGAAAAGATATGATTTGGAGTCAATTATTGATTCCATGTTTGGTTATTTTGTTTTGTGTAATAAAATATATGTTATGAATATAGAAGAGTTGCCTAAATAGTATTTTGAGTTGAACAACAAATGTGAATGGGGGAAGATATAAGTTTTACTTATTTCTGCTCCTTTTCATTCATGATTTATTGTAATGTCATGTCGATTGTTTTGTTTGACCTTGAATGAATGAAATAACAAACAAAACAAACTTTTCTAAATACGAAACCCGTTCAAGAACCAATTAAGTCCGTAGATCAAGGCCTTTTTAAAATGTTGGTCGCGCTACTTAAAACTCATGCGTGTTACACTCGTCATGCTGTTTTTACAATTAACTCATCAGCGGCATTATTGCTGGCTGAGCAGTTTGCACCTTAGCACTATTACGACATGGGTTCTGTCATTGCTGAGTTGTGCCATATTACTTATTAATGAATGAAAATATAGTCAGAGAGAGGTACATTTTCCATTCTACATACTTTTCTCATGCATGCAAAACCATTATTAAAATCAAAATTTTGTAACTGTACTTTTACTTAAATGGGTGTTGTTTAAAGGTTTTCAAAGTGAGACGAGCCTTCTTAGAAGATTAGAAGACTTCATGGGAGCGACAGAAGAACTCCCTTGGTGCTCTGGGTGCATCTGTCAGAAGCAGCCTCAGAAACCTTGGAGTTGTGTTTGATCAGTCAATGTCTTTGGAGGGTCACTGCCGTCAACTGACCAAAAACTGTTTTTATCGTCTAAGAAATATTACAAAAGTGAGAAAGTCAACGCTAAAGAGACTTCAGACTTTTCAAACAAAATGCGGCTGGCAGACTTTTGACCGGTGCACCCAGAACAGCCCATATCACCCCCGTTTTATCCAGTCTTCATTGGCTTCCAGTTAAATTCCGCATTAAAATTTTAGTCCTGACATTCCGTGCATTGCATGGTGGAGCCTCTCAGTACATCACTGACTCGTTATGCCCCTACTCTTCAGGGCCCAGCCTCCGGTCTTCAGGCCAGGGTCTTCTAAAGATCCCAAAAAGTAGTTTTAAAACCCGTGGAGACCTGGCATTCCATTATATAGCTCCCAGACTCTGGAACAGTTTGCACCAGTCCCTCCATGATCTTGACTGAGTTGAAACTTTTTAAGAAACATTTGAAAACTTCTCTTTTTAGTAAAGCTTTTAGTTAATGCACCTTTTAACAATCAATTTTAATCCACTTGGTATCCTTTTTATGATGTTGCCCCTGTTGTTTTAATTGAATTGTTGTTTTACTTCACCTATGTCTTGTACAGCGCTTTGTGATTTTATCTGTGAAAAGCTTTTTATAAATAAAATGTACTTACTTACAGCAGCTTGAGAAAAATAAAGAAAAAATATATTTGTCAAACTCCCTATGCTAACTTCATTGTTTGTTCCTACTGTACGTGGAGTAAGTAAACAGAGATAACACAGCGCGCAATTCAACTAAAATAATAAACACTTTGTTCAACAAAATTGAAAATAAATATTTTTTTCGCTCTCGTGAAGGTGATTCAGTAGAAGGTGATTTTTTTTCATGCGAAAATCTAAAGTAGGTTTGGGTGAGCAATGCAGTAAGCATGGCGCACAAAACCAGAAATGAGGACTCTCCACATATAAGACGCTCACCGGCTGTTTGTTCCTGCAGGCAGCTGTCCTCCGACACACCGACGGAGGTGCGAGGGATGAGTATTTACCTAAGTGATGCAGGAATGTGCCAACAACACACGTGTGCGTGCGACCATCACGTTCCATTTTTGCTAACATTTGTGGCGTGTGTGGGCCTTTCTAGCCAAGCTGTCAGACGAGGAATCGTCACTACAGAAGCACAGTTTTCCTTCAAGCGTCCTCATCAAAAAGAACTATCTTCCTCTCCCTGACTCGCCATATAAGCTGTGCGCTAACACGTATCTCTCTCTCTCCAGCAGGACAAATAAACATGTGCTCGGCTGAGGGATGGAGAGCGTCTCTCAGCTCCGTCCAGCTTGTCTCCATCCCCCGGCAGGATGGGAAAGGTGACATGGAGAGGAGAGAGAATGAAAGGTCAGTCTGGGCACCCGGTAGATTTAACCTCGCTCGCCATTAATCTTGAGAATGCCTAAAAGTGTGTACTCATCATGGATTGATACAGTATGTGTGTGGAACGTATTTCAGCTTTACAGATGCCACGTCTGACTGTGACACAAGGTGGTATCAGATGTTGTGGTAAAGTAATTCCAGACACCTCGTAATAGTAGTAAGGGGATAAAGATGCTATTGGTTTCAGGTGCATCACTAATGGAATGTATCTACTGGGTTGTACGGTATACCGGTATTAGTATAATACCGCAATATTAATGAATCATATTCGGTACTATACCACCTCTAAAAAGTAATGCCATGGGTGAATCTACACCTGACTTGTACTTGTAATGATACCAAGTACAGGAGCATACAGTATCTAGTCAATACTACTATGAGTACATTGATATTTTTTGGCATCACAACATCTTCTTTAGTTTTTTTTTATATTTATATTATGTTTATAAACTCAGAAAATATGTCCCAGGACATATGTGTGTCACGTGTGGGTCGCAACTTACTGCGAGGTTTGTTCCTCCGGGATGCAAACGGAACACTCCGGACAGGACTTGCAGGTAGGAACATGATTTAATCTTGACAAAAACCGAAGCACCACCAAGAACAGAAAACAAGTCGAAAGAAAACATGTGCCAATCGCATTCGAAGCTAACTTAGCACAGGCTAGGAGACAAGCCAAACTTACGTGGCGAGAGCATGAAGCAAACAAAGAAGCCAGGCCGACTGACTGGCAAAGGCAGGCTTAAATAATTGAAGTGAAGTGAATTACATTTATATAGCGCTTTTTCTCAAGTGACTCAAAGCGCTTTACATAGTGAAACCCAATATCTAAGTTACATTTAAACCAGTGTGGGTGGCACTGGGAGTAGGTGGGTAAAGTGTCTTGCCCAAGGACACAACGGCAGTGACTAGGATGGCGGAAGCGAGGATTGAACCTGCAACCCTCAAGTTGCTGGCACGGCCACTCTACCAACCGAGCTATACCACCTCTGATGACAAACAGGTGAGCGTCCCGAACACCAGAGGCAGGTGAAAATAAGTAGCCATGGTAACTAAACAAACTCAAGGGTGCCCAACAACAGGAACTAAGGGAGTCCAAAACCAGCAGAAAATAACAAAAACATGATCCGGGCCACGGCTCATGACAATGAGGACTTTGAATATGACCAATGTATGATCCTGTAATGACTTGGTTTCGGATTGATACCCAAATTTGTAGTATCATCCAAAACTAATGTAAAGCATCCGAACAACAGAAGAATAAGTGATTATTACATTTTAACAGAAGTGTAGATAAAACATGTTAAAAGAGAAAGTAAGCAGATATTAACAGTAAATGAACAAGTGGATTAATAATAATTTTTCTACCTCTTGCCCTTAATAATTTTGACAAAATAATAGAATGGAAAATGACACAATATGTTACTGCATATGTCAGCAGACTAAATTAGGAGCCTTTGTTTGCTTACTTACTACTAAAAGACAAGTTGTCTTGTATGTTCACTGTTTTATTTAAGGACAAACATGCAATAAGAAACATATGTTTAATGTACCGTAAGATTTTTTTGTTAAAATAAAGCCAATAATGCAATTTTTTGTGGTCCAATTTATTCAGAAATGTATCAAAGTACCGAAAAGTATCGAAATACATTTTGGTACCGGTACCACTATCAAAATATTGGTATCGGGAGAACACTAGTTCCTACGTAAGATCTCAATCACTATTTACCATAATAGCATGGTGGAAATAGTGTTGCCTGATTTAGACCAGGGGTTTCCAAAGTGCGGCCCGCGGGCCATTGAGCTGAAGATTTTGTTATATAGAAGTTGCACTGTGGAGGGACATTAGCTGCTTGCTTGCAAGTGAGGACGCTACATTGTTTTGAGGTCGCCTTCTTCGGCTTGTCGCTGTAAAACTTGCAGTACATAGCTTGAATGTGTCATTATATCGTCTAAATCGGGGGTGTCCAAACTTTTTCCACTTTCAGTTCCAAACTGAAAAATCTAAGCTTTTGGGGGCCATTTGATATTTTTAATTTAGAAAAACCAATACAATATATATACTTGTTTTAACCTTTAGGCTCCCCTCAAGTTTTGTCCTAGGGGCCCGGAAGGGTCTCAGTCATAAAAAGGTTAAAAAATAATTCATACATTATTATTATTTTTGTGACCGCCTAAATCTCTAAATCAAATTCAGATCTGTCAATTTAAGTTTTAATTTTATGTTTTAGGCCCTTCTTGTCAAAGAAACCCATTTTTTTAATGGCAAAAACATTAGATATTCAATATTTTCCCTCAACAAAATTTTTAAAGAACATTATTAAATAGGCCTTATATAGGTTAACAACAATAACACTGATTTTGATTCATTATTATTTTATGAGCAATAACAGTTTAAAAAAAACACTAACATTCTATGGGATCCAAAATATAATAGTGTTAAAAAATAAGTCATACTTTTTTTTTTTTTTTTTGCTTTAAACGCTGAAATCTTTACATCAACTTTAGAACTATCAGTTGATTTTACGTTTTTAATATTCTTTATGGTTTTTTTTGTTTGTTTTATGCTCTTTTTGTCATAGAAAACTTTGTTTTTATGGCAAACAAAGAATATGCAATATTTTCCCAATAAAATATTTTTAGGTGCTATATTTTATTATAATTGTCAATTCATTCCAACATTGATTTTGGTTCATTTTTTTTTTTTTCGCAATGACAATTATAAAGGAGACAACAGCCTGCATGGCAGTTTTGTGTTATTACAGTCAACATAACCACTTGTTCTCATTATATTTTCACCTGTTTGGGGTTTTATTCCACTTTTTAATGGCGTCCCCCAAGGCTCAGTACTTGGCCCCCTACTCTTTACCATCTACCTCCTGCCCCTCGGTCAGATCCTCCGCCACCACGGCCTTCAATTTCACTGCTATGCCGACGACACACAACTATACCTTTCCACCACGACCATCACCCCAGCCACCCACTCCACCCTCACCACCTGCCTCACAGACATAAAAACCTGGATGCAAAAAAACTTTCTAAAACTCAACTGCAACAAATCTGAAATAATTATTATTGGCCCCGACTCCCTCACTCGCTCCACTCAGGACTTTTCATTAAACATCGACGGCTCTCTTGTCACTACCTCCACCCACATCCGCAATCTAGGTGTAATCTTCGACCCTACCCTCTCATTCCTCCCCCACGTAAACTACATCACCAAAACTGCATTTTTCCACCTCAGAAACATTGCCCGTCTCCGGCCCTCCCTCACATCCTCTGCTGCCGAAACCCTCATCCACGCCTTCATCTCATCCCGGCTAGACTATTGCAACAGCATCCTCTACGGCAGGGGTGTCAAACTCATTTTAGATCGGGGGCCACATGGAGGAAAATCTACTCCCAAGTGGGCCAGACTGGTAAAATCACAGCACAATAACTTAAAAATAAAGACAACTTCAGATTGTTTTCTTTGTTTAAAAATAGAACAAGCACATTCTGAAATTGTACAAATCATAATGTTGTTGGGGTTTTTTGTACACTTACATGTTGCGGTTAATAGTATTCTATCGTTATGTGTCGTTATTTATATTTTCTGAATAAATTATGTGATAATGTTCATCAGTCAACTCATTGGTGTTAATTTTCAACCTATCAAGATAAAAAAATGATGTCAAAATCAAATTACAGGATGTTATTTACCGTATTTTTCGGACTATAAGTCGCAGTTTTTTTTCATAGTTTGGCGGGGGTTGCGACTTATACTCAGGAGCGACTTATGTGTGAAATTAACACATTAGCGTAAAATATCAAATAATATTATTTAGCTCATTCACGTAAGAGACTAGACGTATAAGATTTCATGGGATTTAGCAATTAGGAGTGACAGATTGTTTGGTAAACGTATAGCATGTTGTATATGTTATAGTTATTTGAATGACTCTTACCATAATATGTTACGTTAACATACCAGGCACGTTCTCAGTTGGTTATTTATGCCTCATATAACGTACACTTATTCAGCCTGTTGTTCACTATTCTTTCTTTATTTTAAATTGCCTTTCAAATGTCTATTCTTGGTGTTGGGTTTTATCAAATACATTTCTCCAAAAAATGTGAGTTATACTCCAGTGCGACTTATATTTTTTTTCCCTTCTTTATTGTGCATTTTCGGCCGGTGCGACTTATACTCCGAAAAATACGGTATATTTGCTGAATAAATTATGTGATAATGTTCATCAGTCAACTCATTGGTGTTAATTTTCAATCTATCAAGATAAAAAAAATGATATCAAAATCAAATTACAGGATGTTATTTATGTAGTTTGATCATTTTCCTTGACATCATGTGGTTTATTTTTATTATATTTTTACATATGTAGCATCATCTACAAAGATTTGCTATTGTGACATCTAGTGGACACATTTAGAAAAGCTGTTTCCTTCATTCAAAAATTTCAGGGTAATTTTTATACTTAGCAAACTCATCCCGCGGGCCGGATAAAACCTGTTCGTGGGCCTGATCCGGCCCTCGGGCCATACGTTTGACACCCCTGCTCTACGGCATCACTTCCAAAACCCTCAACAAACTGCAATATGTCCAGAACTCCGCTGCCCGCCTGCTCACCGGAACCTGCTCCAGAGAGCACATCACACCTGTCCTTCATGACCTCCACTGGCTGCCTGTCAAATACAGAATCCCCTTTAAAATACTCCTCACCACCTACAAGGCACTCCATAACCTGGCTCCACCCTACCTCTCTGACCTCCTCCAGCCACACGTCCCGTCCCGTTCCCTCAGGTCTAGTGATGCTGGCCTCCTGGAGGTCCCCAAGACCAGGCGCCGAACCTGGGGCGACAGGGCCTTCTCCGTGGCTGCCCCCTCTCTCTGGAACGCTCTCCCCAGGCACATCAGAGGTGCCCCCTCCCTCCCTACCTTCAAAACCACCCTAAAAACTTCTTAGTTTATTTTCCTAATAAAGTTGTTTTTGTGTAATAAACACACACGTTTAAAGCGACTTTGGGTACTTAGAAAAGCGCTATATAAATCCCAGGTATTATTATTATTATTATTAATGTTTTTATAAATATGTTCATAGTATTTGTAGATTGTACCGTGGGCCGCTAAAAAATTAGCTGCGGGCCGCAAATGGCACAATGATCACCAATCAATCAATCAAAGTTTATTTAAATAGCCCTAAATCACAAGTGTCTCAAAGGGCTGCAGAAGCCACAATGACATCCTCAGCTCAGATCCCACGTGATAATGTATAACTTAACACTATTATATTTTGGATCCCTGAGAATGTTTTTGTTTTTTTTAACTGTTATTGCTGAGAAAATAATAATGACTCCAAATCAGTGTTGTTGTTTTTGACTTATCCATCCATTTTCTACCGCTCGTATTTAAGGCCTATTTAATATTCCACTTTGAAAATTTTGTTTGGGAAAAATATTGTATTGTTAATGTTTTCGCCATATCAAAAGGTTCATAAAACATACAATTAAAACTTACATCGACATATCTGAATTTGATTTAGAGATTTAAGCGTTAAAAAAAAAATACATAATTATAGTATATTAATTAATTTCAACATTTTTATGACTGAGACCCTTCCGGGCCCCTAGCACCAAACTTATGAGGAGCCCTAAAAAATTAAAAAATTAAAATCTATATATTGTATTGGTTTTTTAAATTAAAAGTATCAAAAAGCTTCGATTTTTCCGTTTGTAGCCTTCAGATCGATATGAATATCGACAGTAACGATACCAAGCATATGGTCAATACTGCAGTGATTAGATAAATATAATTTACCACAAAATATTTTTTTGGCATTTTTGTTATTGCTTACAAACTCAAGAAACAAAAGTAGGTTGTTTTTTTGTTTAGTTAATTTGCACTTTTGACTTTACTATAAATGATGTGTGTTATAAAGGAAATAAATAAATGATAAATAATAAAAAATAAAGAAATAAGGAAATAATTCAAATAGTAAATGATATTGGCGAATTACAGTTATGATCAAAAATGTAATCATGCCATGGTGCTGAACATTTTAATTATGAACAATGGTATGGCCAGGACTGCCCTTGCAACTACTTGGTTTTGGATTGATACCCAAATTTGAAGAATCGCCCAAAACTAATGTAATGTATCTAAACATTATATTTTACCAGAAGTGTAGTTAGAACCATGTTACAACAAAAAGTAACCTGCTATTAACAGTAAATTAATAAATAGATTAATAATAGTTTTGAGAAAATAATACAAGTGACCCAATGTGTTACTGCATACGTCAGCAGCTAAATTAGGAGCCTTTGTAACCCATTTTAAAATGCTTCTATTATCCTTTATATGCCAAAATATATATTGGGATATGTATTGCAATATAGATTTTCGGCCATATCGCCCAGGTGGAAATAAGTTCTGTGTGCCCATACACACTTACGGAACATGGTCATGTACTGCAAAGGGTGGAGGCCCCAGCTGCCCCACAGTGTCTTATAGCCTTGACTGCGTGCATAACTTCCCAAGTTAAAGGCCGGCTCAGTGCCAAACGAATCCAGGATTCTGAAGCGACACCTAAAGTGCAAACATGACAAAACAATGTTAGTATAATAGAACAGTGTTTCTCAAATAGTGGGTTGGGGCCCACTGGAAGGTCACGAGCAGCAGGGGAGATTTTCATAATTTGTGTCCACGCTCTAGTATTCGTGTTGGAACGATACACGAGCTTGCAGCTATGCTTGCAGCAGTGCTCAATCTATTCAACAGGCTCCCTGTTCAATCCAGTAGGAGTAGTAAGTACACAAGAACACATGCGTACCAAGCTAACAGAGGCGAAGAAATGAAGAAGATTATGACAGGAATGAAAAAAAAAGGCATCAGTGGAAAATAAAGATAATGTAACACACACAGTGTGTTGTTCGGATAAATAAATAAATACTATATTATCAAGTTCTCATTCTAATAGTCAACAAATTCAGGCGAGTCGTGTAAATATCTGTCCCCCATGGGGGTCATTACAAAATGTAATTGAGAAGTACTGCTATAGAAGATGTTTTTTGATGAACGTTTGGAAGGAACTACAAATACATGGTCATAGACAACCACAATGTATCCCTCGTGATGTGTCTTGGCAGCGCATCTTAGCTGTTTTTTGTTATGTCCTCAGTTTGTTGGGGTTGTTGTTTTTTTAGTTAACATTGGAAGATAAGGCATTTTTATACTGTGCTTTAACAATGCCCATCTGTAAATTAAATTCGCAATTCAATTGACTTCAATTATACCATCCATTTTCTACCGCTTGTTCCTCTCAGGGTCCCGGGGGGCTTGGAGCCTATCCCAGGTTCACTCGGGCGGAAAGTCGTCACCTCATCGCAGGGCCCCAATTCAATTTGATTAAATTATTTTCATTTAATTTGACCCAATCCGAAACGATCCAGTATGTTTGGTTTAATTTAATTTAGTTTAATTTAATTTTCGAAACTGCTTATCCTGTTCATAGTTAAGGGGAGGTGGAGCCATTATCCCAGCTGGCTTGTAATGTGTTGTGTTGTGTACTGGTCTTTTATTTAGTATTATTTTTTTATTAATTGTGTATTATTTTATTTTAGTGTGTGTTATTTTTATTTTTATGAAATGTTGCTGCTTGTCCTATTCAGGTTTGAATGAAGCTGGAGCTTATCCCTGATTTTTTTTATTTTATTTCGTTTTGTTTCATTTGAAAAAATATGATAAAACCAGTGTAATTTTGGTACCGGTACGGGTATCAAAATTATTTCGATACTATTTGGTACTTTTCGATACTTTTCTAAATAAAGGGGACCACAAAAAAATTGCATTATTGGCTTTATTTTAACAAAAAATCTTAGGGTACATTAAACATATGTTTCTTATTGCAAGTTTGTCCTTATGTAAAATAGTGAACATTCAAGACAACTTGTCTTTTAGTAGTAAGTAAGCAAACAAAGGCTCCTAATTTAGTCTGCTGACATATGCAGTAACATATTGTGTCATTTTCCATTCAAATATTTTGTCAAAATTATTAAGGACAAGTGGTAGAAATTTCATTATTAATCTACTTGTTCATTTACTGTTAATATCTGCTTACTTTTTCTTTCAAAATGTTCTATCTACACTTCTGTTAAAATGTAATAATCACTTATTCTTCTGTTGTTTGGATGCTTTTACATTAGTTTTGGATGATACCACAAATTTGGGTATCAATCCGATACCAATTCATTACAGGATCATACATTGGTCATATTCAAGTCATGTCAAGGGACATATTTCCTGAGTTTATAAACATAATATAATTTTTTTTTAAACGAAAGATGTTGTGATGCCAAAAAATATTGACGTAATCATAGTAGTATCAAACTAGATACGCTCCTGTACTTGGTATCGTTACAGTGGATGTTAGGTATAGATCCACAAATGGCGTTTGTTTACATTTTGACGCCGGTGAGCTACGGTGTGTAGTGAAACATGTTTAGCTATTCCTCGTCCTGCAGGGAGGATACTTGTAAGAAACTTAATTTATTTGTCGCCATAGAGGCGAGGATTAGTGATTTAGAAGTAGCTAAAAACACTGCAGACTGTGGCTGGACTTTAGCCGCTAGCCATATGTCTTAAAGCAGTGGTCCCCAACCTTTTTGTAGCTGCGGACCGGTCAACGCTTGAAAATTTGTCCCACGGACCGGTGGGGGGTCCGTGGGACAAAATACAAATACAATCATGTGTGCTTACGGACTGTATCCCTGCAGACTGTATTGATCTATATTGATATACAATGTATATATTGTGTTTTTTATGTTGATTTCATTAAAAAAAATGTATTTATTTATTTATTTATTTTTTTTAATTCTTGTGCGGCCCGGTACCAATCGGTGGTTGGGGACCACTGTTTTAAAGCACCTCTTCCTGAGGACGTTTCAGTGTTATAACTTCACCTTTATCGTTAGTTTTTACGCCAAAATGCGTCTGTTGTCCCTTTTCTGTCTACACAAAAGCTGCCATGCAGGCTGTTTTCTTTTCTTTTTTCTTTTTTCATTTTTCTTTTTTTGTCATTGCTCAAAAAATAATAATAATGAAAAAAAATCCATGTTATAATAAATTATTTTCAGGGCTCCAATTACTTCAAATATTTCACTTAAAATGTTTTATGTGGTAAATATTGCATATATTGTGAATAAAAACATCAAAGTTTTCTGTGACAAAAGCGCATAAAACAAACAAAATAATAGTTCCAGCATAAAATCGACAGATACATCTGAAGTTGATCTTGTTACTTAAGTGTTGAAAGTGAAAGAAAAAACCGAATACAAATGTATCACTTTATGAGTGGGGCACCTTTTGGATCCCAAATATATTTAGTGATTTTTTATTTATCTTTTCACTGTGATTACTCAAAAATATGAAATAATTAAAATCAATGGTGTCCTGCATTATTGATCTTTTAGGGCTCTAATTACTAAATACTGCATATTTCAGTTTTACTATTAAAAAAACTAAGTTGTTTTTGACAGAAAAGCCATAAAAACATTTTTTTTAATTTGTATTACTTTATATCAACTTGAAGTTGATATAGAGATTTACTGTAAGCGTTAAATAATTAAAAAAAAATAATAGTCTGACTTATTTTTAACATTTTAATGACTGAGACTCTTTATGGTCCCCGGGACCCCTAAAGGTAAAATAAATAAAAAATGCATATATTTTGTTATGGTTTGAAAATGAAAAATATCAAAATGGCCCCCACATGCTTTAATTTTTCCGTGTGCGGCCCTCAGTGGAAAAAGTTTGGACACCCCTGATTTAGGACATTGTGGTCTCACTGGTAATGCTGGAAAGCCAGTCCCATGGCTCCTCGAAGGTGAGCGAGGCCGTGGTAGTCGGTATAGATGAGGTCAAAGGTCATCGGACCCTTGATAGGACAGCTGCCTCGGCCCGGAGCGGCACCTATCAGGCTGGACGAAGTGGAAAATGATCATTCCTTCAATCACGCTGGGTTTGGCGGACAGACATGCTTACTCGTGGAGGTGATGCTGCGAGTCGCTGAGGGTCACATTGTGACCCAGTATGGTCAAACATGCGCTGAGATCTGCCCATTGAACCAACTCTCCAAGAGGACCACCTCTTTCCATCATGGCTTGGAAACGTTGGCCTGCATCCCCAGCAAGGGCACCAGGATAAAGCAGCACCTATACACGTTGGGAGAAATACTGTATGTACAGTATGTCGTTTCATTTTAACACGGATGTACTTCTACCTTCATCTGAGATGCATGCGTCTTGTTGTGCAGCCTCATCACGGCAGCCGCCTGTTCCCAGCGCTCTGACATCATTTCCACTCTGGACCGCATGAACGTGACTGCAGGACCGCTGCTGTTGCTGATGGCCTCGTAAAGCAGACTCAGCGTGGAACGTAGCTCAGCCTGAGTGTGAAATGCAAGCAAAAAGTGAGAACGCAAGCAGCTTGACCCACGGCAGACATACAGTACTTTACCTTATTTGTATAGAGCGAAGGTTTCTGACGCCATGGGGGAGCAGGGCGCTTGTGGCCAGGTAGAGGAGGGCAAAAGGTCTCTATTTGGCTGAGGTAAGTCAATATGGAGCATGTGGTGCCATCCACACCATAGAAGGCATAGCAGGGGTCTGACTGCCACTTGGCCTGCAGGAACTTAAACATAGATGATTGGTAAAAGTCCTTAATGATGCAAAAAATAGAGGTACAAGACAAATAGAATATAAAGAATGTTCTCTCAAAAGTACAATATTGGTCTTTAAGATGCCAGCTGTATACCCTTATATTAAGTTGTCCAAACATTTTACACCAAGTGTCAAAACAGACAAAAACAGACATATGTACTTTTTTTTAACAACAAAAACGTCATCTTTGAGTTATTGGTCACAGATTAGATTGGTCAGATACAGTGGCGGGCCGTGCGTTTCCCACCTAGGCCTTCAGTGATGTCCTGTGTCCAATGATTACCTCTCAAAATACCATCATTTATGTCACCACATGACCATTGCTGGAGAAATACTATACAGGAACACATTTACGCACTACTGGGTATTAAATCACATCAACTGTGTACAAAACGGGTTATTTTCTGGCGCATTTAAAAATCAATAAACTCCATCAGCAATTAAAACATATCTTATGTGGTACTGTCAAAATTTAAATTGCCAAAAACATTAAACGTGAAAAAAATAAAGAAATAAAATATATGAACTCACAATTTGTAGAACCCATTTGAGCTTCCGGGGTTGGCTGACATGGTCTCACAAAATGTTGTTTCTCTTTAAATATCCTTCTTGAAAATGGCCTTGCAAAATATGTGTTTTCTTGTCTAATCATAAAAGATGCAGACGAGGCGTGTTGGCTGAGTTCTTAAAGTTTACTCCACAGCGTGCTTATCAAAAACATCCCGCTACCGGCATGGCTACGTTCAACAACCTAAACGGGGCTACTGCGCATGCTCTTCACTACTGTGGCATGCTGGGTAATGGAGTTCCTATGTTACCAAGCTCATAACATCACAATATATATCTTCCTTTGGCCAGCTAGAAGGCCTTACTGACAACAACTCGTGATCTGATTGGCTATCGCAACTGTCTGTCAAATGTTTGTCCCCGTTCACTTACAGTGCACGGACGCCCGCATTGTTGATTCTGAAGGCCTCGGGCAGGTTTGGTACAGCATGGCAACATAAGCTAGCTGAATTCTGATTGGATAAGAACTCTATAACCTAAAAACAACAGCACTAGAAAGGGCATAATATGACATGAAGAGAATATGAATACTTTTAGATATTTAGGGAAAGTAAAATAAAAATTACTTTTATCTTTAATTGTGATGATGATTTCTGCTTTTGTTAGGCCAGCAGAGAAGGCCTTGCTGGCCCTGACGGCACACCAATCTAAGTCTATGACCATGAACTGATGAAGCCTACTCGAATGAGAGGTGACACCAATCTAAGTCTATGACCATGAACTGATGAAGCCTACTCGAATGAGAGGCGACACCAATCTAAGTCTATGACCACGAACTGATGAAGCCTACTCGAATGAGAGGCGAAACGTCTTCCAAGACAAGGTACACAAATGGACCTGGACTGAAGGGTACAGAAATGTCTCTCAAAAAGATACACCCCCCAGGGACAAAAATTATACCCTTTAAAATATCAGCTGGTACCTTTATTTGTAAAATTGTATAGTCTGTTAAGGAGCACCAAACATGAGCCTAATCTATCATCTCCAAATTAGCTCCAAATTCAAAACATTAAAAAAGGCGCTCACGTGATCAGTTTTTATCACGTCTCAAATTAAGAACTTCTTTTCTCAATTCATATTTGACCCACTCTTAGCTAGATGACGCCACACTGACAGCTTTGTACAAAAAAAATAGGCTTCACTGCACGTCTAAAATGTAGCGTGGAGCTAACCATCAGTCAGGTATGGACTTTGGAGCTGTAGGTTTGATCATTTGGTGTTTTATATTCAGCTAATAGGCTAACCTAGCACGATGTGGTTCAAATATAAGTGTAATGTTAGCACGGTAGCTAACACAGCTATGCTAGTGTTGCTAACGTCTGTGTCCTCCTGTCACTCTCCTTATTGTTACGTTGTTGTATGTAATATGTGGTATGTATTACTTTGTGCTGAGTTACAGTGTATATGTAAAAAGTGGATAAAAAGTGCATAATAACACTTAGCAACAACAGAGATCATTTGCATTAAAGCTACATACACGCAAAACGGTGTGTTGCCAGTGGGGACTTTAAAAAAGCACTTTTAAATTGTCTAAATTCCAGCATCTACACACTTCCAATGTACTATTTTGCTAACTCGGAGATCTGTTTTTGAAAAGTAGTAAGTTTGAAACTTAAATATTTTGCATAATTATTGTATTCAAATTACAGTTCAGTGCAATGCATGATGAAACTCCTTTTTCTCACCTCAACTTTTTCTGCACACATTGGATATGCAGTGTCCACTGGCACCACACACCTCTCTGTGGGTCCTGGCGGGAACATAAAACATATTTATTAATATTAGTGCTGTCAAATGATTAATTGTGTGAATAAGAATAATCAAAAAAAATTATTTGGATTAATCATGATTAATCACAGGTGACTGATTAATCGAAATTAACTAAAAAAAGACCCCATTATTTTGACACAAATGCAATTTTTTTTGTCAGAATGTCATCCAGGAAAAAACATTTAAATTAGTGCTGTCAAAAGATAATGTTTTTAAATCAGATGAATCACACTTTTGAATTTAGATTAATCTTGATTATTCACAGGTTATTACGTGCCTGATTAATCTAAATCAACTAAAAAAAGACCCTGTTATTTTGACACAAATGCAATTTTTTTTGTCAAAATGTCATCCAGGAAAAAAAAAAATTAGTGCTGTCAAATTACAATGTTTTTAAATCAGATGATCACACTTTTTGAATTTGGATTAATCTTGATTAATCACAGGTTATTATTCGCTTGCATAGTTTAAATCTTTTTTTCTTTTATTTTTTAAAGAGCCCAATATTTTGACACAAATGCAATTTTATTGTCAGAATGTCCTCCAGGAAAAAAATTTAAATGTTTTACTAGAGTGTACTTCTTTTATTTGCTCAAAACTTGGTGACATTCCTAACTGAAGTTTGTCTTGCGGTTAAGGCAGGGGTCGGCAACCCAAAATGTTGAAAGAGTCATATTAGACCACTAATAAAAAAAAGTAATCGGTCTGGAGCTGCAAACAATTAAAAGACTTATTTAAGTGTTATAATGATGGCGACACATGATGTAAGTGGCTAATTAGCCATATTAGCCTACTATCAAAATGACTATGTGTCGCAGGCTGACGCAAATCTTTGTTGACAGAAATGTTGAAATTTAATATTTATTCTACACATTTTTACAACTTTGCAAAACATTAGTAAAACTTCACAGAGGGTGAGATAACTCCTGGACATGACTGTCTTAGAACGGCCAAAGGTATACATGTGTGTGTCCAAGTTAAAGGAAACGGCAGGCTGTCTTCTTCTAATGGATTTATTACAATCTTTGCAAGCTGGGTAATGTTTGCTGTGATCTGGAACAACATGGCGCACAAACAACTATCAGAAATGTAGCCTATATTACATTCATATAATGTGTCATGAAACAAACATAAACTAAATACACAGAGGACATAAGTAAAGGAAATTAAAGGAGCTCAAATATACATACAAACCAGGCATAATGATGCAATATGTACATACAGCTAGCCTAAATAGCATGTTAGCATGGATTAGTTTGCAGTCATGCAGTGACCAAATATTCCTGATTACCACTCCATAACAAGTCAATAATAACAACAAAGCTCATTCACGCACAGTATAAAACCTTTGGTGGACAAAATGAGACAAAGAAGGAGTGGCATAAAACACGTCTTTCTGTGGCAGCGTCGGAGAAAGTTATACATGCAAACAAACTGTCGAGTCACAGTCCACTCAACAGTGAGTTCAAAGGCCGCTGAAATTAGTAGGACAAAACGGCGCTCACCAAATACTCGTATCAGTGCAGCACAAACATATTAAACAGTGGGCTTTCTGACAATTAGGAAGGTTTGTGTCGTGTTTGTCCTCCTACAGAAACCGTATTAAAACAAAAAACATTTTTCACCCCATTTTTTTTTCCATTTTCATACATTTTTGAAAAAGCTCCATGGAGCCACCAGGGCGCCGCTAAAGAGCCGCATCTGGCTCTAGAGCCGCGGGTTGCTGACACCCGGGTTAAGGTAAATGACCATATATGGTCAAAATAAATTGCGTGATTAATCTGCGTACACACGTGAATACTTTTTCGTGAGTAATCACATAAGTTATCTCGCTATTTTAGAGCCCATATTATTATTTATGCTTGGAACCTTGTAGTGCAGGCACATTACCACGCTGTGTTTAGTGAGAATTAATATCATACGCATTTACTTCATAGAGTAGATGAACAGGGTATTTAATCAATTTGTAAATATGACTGCCAACTTTTGATGGACACTGTCAAAACTTAACATTCTTATTATTGTAAAGGCAATTTTATACATCTCCACAGTATATCGGGTTGTGCCTAATAAAGTGGCTATTGAATTGGAATTGACATGATAAACATGGCATTAGAGTAGAAGCATTGTGCTGACTTGCCGTAAGCTACCCCCACCACCACCACCACCTCTGCTAATGTCAATCAAGCAGAACTACCACACACACACACACACACACACACACACACCTGCGTCCTACCCTACAGTTCCCTTTACAATTGCCAATGTAAACACTCCTTTACAGTGTAAAACAACATTGTAAAAAAATGGACAACTCTCATATTTTATGCGTGTTTTCTGTGCACGTGTGTCCTGTAAGCGTGTGGACAATTTCTGAATTGTACAAATCAGGAGCGCCTACTTTGCAAGTCTAACCTGATTCTCACCTGACACCTCTCAGGTGGGTCTAGTTAAACCCCCCTTCCTCCATTCACAACATCCACGATCACAGCTTGTTATTTTGGCCACCCTGTGGTTAACCTGGACTAGAGGGCTTTTTGGGCCATGGTGACAAACTGCAGGCGACCACAGAGGAGCTTGAAATTGGCCAATTAGTGGATTAGAAAGTGGAAAAACCCACAAGCTCTGATGTGAGCTGGAGTAGTTTTTATAATGTAACCTCTAAGTCTTGCATTATGATATATGGTTTCCAATTAAGGCCATAATGTAAAGTGAATTATTGTATGGACCCCAATATGAGATGACCCTGCATGTGCTGACAGGTCACTCTTTTGTGTGAATGACAGCCCCGAAAGGGACAAGCAGTAGAAAATGGATGGATGGATGGATGGACAGGAAAACAAGTTTGTTTGACAGAACTTGTTTGGAGCCGCCCTGTTGGTTTGCATGTATAAGTATCTCAACACCAAATATAGGACATCCATCCATCCATTTACTAACGCTTGTCCCTTTCGGGGTCGCGGGGGGTGCTGCAGCCTATCTCAGCTGCATTCGGGCAGTAGGCGGGGTACACCCTGGACAAGTTGCCACCTCATCACAAGGCATACAGGACAACCAGACTTTTTTAAACGTTGTTCTTTTGGAAGAAAATATTTTATAACACTGTAAAAAAAAAAAAAAAAAGTCTGTAGATTTTTCAATAAAAAACTCAAGTCACAATAACTTTACCATAAAATGTACTGTGTTTTTTTAACCACGGTACACACAAACTTAAACTTACTTAAAAATGGTACCGCTTAAGTTAGCGTGCTAGCTTTTTATACATGTATTTTTATATATAATATGTTATTTCAAGCTTGTTAACAATTACCATATTTTTGTTATCATGTTGGGTTTTTAACAAATTTTGCAGAGTCAAATATTGTGTTAAATCACTCATGTTAACTGTTAGCATGTTAGCACACTATCTATTTTAGCTCATTTTGCAGGTACACAGCTCAGAGAGTCAAATATTTTGTAACTTCAGGCATGCTAATATTTTTACTTCAAGCATGCTAACGTTAGCAAGTAGTTAAGCTAGCTTTTTTTTGCGCGTTTTGCAGGTATACACCCGCCAGTAAATAGTGTGTCACTTGAAGCTATCTGGCTAGTGTGCTAACTTAACACATGCTAACTGTTAATATGTAACATTAGCATGGTAGAATGCTCTCTTTTTTAGCTCATTTTGCAAGTACACACCTCAGAGTCAAATATCTTGCTACTTCCTGCATGCTAACTGTTAGCATGTTAATGTTATCATGCAATCTTTTAGCAAATTCTGCAGGTAAATGCCTCTGTCAAATATGTTGTTACTTAAAGCATGCTAACATCAGCATATTTATATGCTATCTTTTTAGCTCATTTTGCAGTTATAAACTCAAGGGTAATCTATTTTGATACTTGAAGCTATCTGGTAGGGGCGTGGGGAAAAATCGATTCGAATTCGAATCGCAATTCTCACGTTGTGCGATTCAGAATCGATTCTCTTTTTTTTTGTAATCGATTTATTTTTTAAATTTTTTATTTATTTTTTTTTAATGTATTTTTTTTTTTTTTTTTTTTTTTAATTAATCAATTCAACTAAACAATACACAGCAATACCATAACAATGCAATCCAATTCCAAAACCAAACCCGACCCAGCAACACTCAGAACAGCAATAAACAGAGCAATTGAGGGGAGACACAAACACAACACAGAACATTATATTCATATTATCAACAACAGTATCAATGTTAGTAACAATTTCAACATAGCAGTGATTAAAAATCCCTCATTGACATTATCACTAGACATTTATTAAAAAAAAAAAAAAAAGAACAATAGTGTCACAGTGGCTTACACTTGCATCGCATCTCATAAGCTTGACAACACACTGTGTCCAATATTTTCACAAAGATAAAATAAGTCATATTTTTGATTCATTCAATAGTTAAAACAAATTTACATTATTGCAATCAGTTGATAAAACATTGTCCTTTACAATTATAAAAGCTTTTTTACAAAAATCTACTACTCTGTTTGCATGTCAGCAAACTGGGGTAGAACCTGCTGAAATCCTATGTATTGAATGAATAGAGAATCATTTTGAATCGGGAAAAAAATCGTTTTTGAATCGAGAATCGTGTTGAATTGAAAAAAAATAGATTTTGAATCGAATCGTGACCCCAAGAATCGATATTGAATCGAATCGTGGGACACCCAAAGATTCACAGCCCTACCATCTGGATAGAGTGCTAACTGTTAGCATTTCAGTTCGGCTTTGGCTTCTCAACATTCACACGTAATTTCTACCAAAATTGGATTTTTTTTATTTAATTTTTTTTTTTTTTTTTTTCCTGGTATGTTATTTTTCTGTCTGACTGTTGTTTTTTCATGCGTTACGATCTATATTCCTCTAACTCAAAAGCAAGTAAAAATGTAGGAATGATGGTCTCTATAAGTAGGCCTTGTTATCAAAATGAACTTGTACAAATAAACTGCTGCCCACTGCTCCCCTCACCTCCCAGGGGGTGAACAAGGGGATGGGTCAAATGCAGAGGACAAATTTCACCACACCTAGTGTGTGTGTGACAATCATTGGTACTTTAACTTTAACTTAAACACCTGGCACTCTCTGCAGTTGACTTGTTTCTAGGGAAAACTGCCTTACATTCGGGTCATGACAGTATTTACTCTGAGCATTAAATTACTTGTATTACTTTTATAAGCTAATTTTTAACATTCCTGTCGTATGAGTGTGAAAAAAGAATGAACAACAGGATAATACAACTAAAATTTGGTAAAATCTTCCCCCCGAGTGCACAAGATGAAATACTGTCACCTAGTGGCATTTTATAGGCATTGCTGGATTATATTAAGCTATTTGTATTTCTCATATCGTACTGAGCCAGACTATTTTCCGGTGCCATTTGTTGTTCTATGGCAGGGGTGTCAAACTCATTTTAGCTCAGGGGCTGCATGGAGGAAAATCTACTCCCAAGTGGGTGGAATGGTAAAATCATGGCATGATAACTTAAAAATAAAGGCAACTTCAGGGCGTTTTCTTTGTTTTACTTTGGCCAAAAATAGAACAAGCACATTCTGAAAACGTACCGATCAAAAATAATCCTCTGGACAAAACTTTTCAAATTTTTTAAAAATTCTGAGCAAATTGGTGCAGTTTAAAAACACAATGAGCTTAGACTCCGTCTCAGTGTATCTACAAAGCCAGGATTAAACTTTAAGTCACAGTCTTTCTGGGATTGAACAAAATCGCAACATGTAAACTCTTCGAGGTATCAAATACCTCCTTTGTCATGTCCACATATCAATCCAGTGCTAACACAACAAACCGTAAGAAATGGAGGTAAAAACTATTCAAAAGGGTTAAGTTCACTTTTCTCGTGTTTGACAGAGAACAAATGACGATGTGTTCGAAGCAGAAAATGTAAAACGGCAGATTTTAAGTTTCATGTGGGTCGAGGAGGAGGAGCCACAGTCCCCCTTTACTGTGTACCTTTTGCTTGGCCCCGCTATAAACCGTTTGCTTGCCTAACAGAATTGGTATTGTGGCATCCAGTGGACACATTTAGAACAGCAGATTATTTCGTTTAAAAAAAAGCAGCTATTTTTTATACTTGGCAAACTCATCATGCGGGCCGGATAAAACCTGTTTTACGTTTGACACCCCTGTTCTATGGTTATCATCACACCTTTCTTGTCTGCTGATGGTTTGAATTAAAAGTTTAGTTGTTTTTTTGTTTTGTTTTTTTTTTGTCTTTTTTTAATAAATCAACATAAAAAACACAAGATACACTTACAATTAGTGCACCAACCCCAAAAACCTCCCTCCCCATTTACACTCATTCACACTCATTCACACAAAAGGGTTGTTTCTTTCTGTTATTAATATTCTGGTTCCTACATTATGTATCAATATATATCAATACAGTCTGCAAGGGATACAGTCCGTAAGCACACATGATTGTGCGTCTGCTGGTCCACTAATAGTACTAACCTTTAACAGTTAGTTTTACTCATTTTCATTAATTACTAGTTTCTATGTAACTGTTTTTATATTGTTGTACTTTTTTTATTCAAGAAAATGTTTTTAATTTATTTATCTTATTTTATTTTATAATTTTTTTTAGAAAAGACCTTATTTTCACTAGACCTGGTTGTCAATGAAATTAGATTGTTTAAAGGGTTTTTAAAACCAGGTCTAGTCCATATTATGTCCAGGTCGGGCTCAGCAACAACCTTCACTTATGTACACTCAAAAATGTGGGAACTTCAACAACAGATTGCATATAATCTATAAACAAAATTACATTTTCAAAATAAGCATTTATGTACAGTTCTGATTAGTTCTTTCATTGTGCTCTAATATTACAATTATTTAAAAGGAAACATCATATTTTCCTTATTCTGGACCACGAGATCTGTGCCACGAGCCACTTTCAACCATTCGTTTTCATAAGAGTGATGTCAGGGGAATTTATCATTGAGGTGCAATCAAATACCTGCATTTGTCCCATGATTCTCACGTGTGGTAGATATGTGAGGCAGGTTATAATGGTTAAACTGGTCCAGCCTACGGCTCACTTTCTCCAGCTCCTTTTTGACCAAGCGGGCCAAGGCTTGCTGATCCTGCCTAAAGCTGGCAAACCAATTGAACATGTGTTTGTTCAGTTTTATGCATAAATGACACATTAGTTTTTCTAAGGGTTGTGCTAGCACCTCTGTAGAAGCAGATGAAGATCCTCTGGGGTCTTTTTCATGTTTTGCTGTTGGCTCAACCTCTCCACGTGATTACTAAGAGCCTCCAAGCGAAGGGTCAGCCTGCGTAAGCCCAAACTCTGCTGACCTGAGAATGATAAATGTGACTTATTTCGTCATAAAAAGTCTTATCCACATGTGAGATTTTTGTACCCTGATCCTCCGCAGGTGACCTCCCAGCAGGTTCGTATGTGGACATTTCTTGAGGTACCCAGAGGTTCTGCAGCAGCAATGTGAAAGCAGACAGGCCCAGACATAACAGAAGGCAGCCACTAGAGGGCACAACACATAGAGGAATGACATGCACTCATTTCTAGCTTTCAGCGATTTTAGTTCTATGTTTCGGATCTGACAAATGCAACCACTAATCTTACCTGCGTGGTCGCAGCGCAACACGCATGACCTCCTTTTTTGCAGCTGTCTCAGGATCTCACTGCCAGGCCAATAGTACAACATGCTGAGTAAGCATAAATACATGCTGTTGTGATGCACTGTATATTCTACTGGCAAATAGGCATTTTGTGTTCATACTGTATCAATGCACTATAAAGATCAGTTGTATTAGAATAGACAAGACCTGCATGTCCTCACCTCCAGAGGTCTTCCCTAACTCCCAGGAAACCATCGGGCCTGATTGCAAAACAAACAGAAAAAAAAAAAGAAAATCAACTTGGGGATAAAAACTCCTTTTTTGTCCGCTTTCGCTCTCTTTCCCTCCTTCAATGGCTGTGGCCTTTTCTCTCTCTGGCGACCCATTGGGTGGGCATCCTGTGGTCACCATGGTAACCTGACTCCCCTTGAAAAGAAAGACAATACCCACTGTGGCGTTGCGGTCCATTCACGGCACAATGGGACCCACGCTATAGGGCGACAATGTTTCTTTCACTCCAGCGAGACAGACGAAAGCCTGCATGCGCTGTGAAGTGATGCTATCGTGCTGATTTCAAATTTCCCATACTGCATGCAGGCACAGATGTCTTCATTATAGCTATGAAATTATACAAAATAACTGGTATACATATAAGATAAATAACGCAAATATGTTATATATTGTATACATGTATATATACATATATATATATTAATATTGGATATAATATTTAGCTATTATGTTATTTTATATACATACACTATATTGCCAAAAGTATTTGGCCACTTGCCTTGACATCCCATTCCTAACCCATAGGGTTCAAAATGATGTTGGTCCACCTTTTGCAGCTATCACAGCTTCAACTCTTCTGGGAGGGCTGTCCACAAGGTTGCAGAGTGTGTTTATAGGAATTTTATACCATTCTTCCAAAAGTGCATTGGTGAAGTCACACACTGATGTTGGTCGAGAAGGCCTAGCTCTCAGCGTCCGTTCTAAGTCATCCCAAAGGTGTTCTATCGGGTTCAGGTCAGGACTCTGTGCAGGCCAGTCAAGTTCATCCACACCAGACTCTGTCATCCATGTCTTTATGGACCTTGCTTTGTGCACTGGTGCACAGTCATTTTGGAAGAGGAAAGGGCCCGCTCCAAACTGTTCCCACAAGGTTGGGAGCATGGAATTGTCCAAAATGTTTTGGTATCCTGGAGCATTCAAAGTTCCTTTCACTGGAACTAAGGGACCAAGCCCAACTCCTTAAAAACAACCCCACACCATAATTCCTCCTCACCAAATTTCACACTCGGCACAATGCAGTCCGAAATGTACAGTTCTCCTGGCAACCTCCAAACCCAGACTCGTCCATCAGATTGCCAGATAGATAAGCGTGATTCATCACTCCGGAGAATGCATCTCCACTTCTCTAGAGGCCAGTGGGGACGTGCTTTACACCACTGCATCCGACGCTTTGCATTGGACTTGGTGATGTATGGCTTAGATGCAGCTGCTCGGCCATGGAAACCCATTCCATGAAGCTCTCTGCGTACTGTATGTGGGCTACATGAATTTTGGAGCTCTGTAGCAACTGACTGTGCAGAAAGTCTTTGCATTATGCGCTTCAGCATCCGCTGACCCCTCACTGTCAGTTTACGTGGTCTACCACTTCGTGGCTGAGTTGCTGTTGTTCCCAAACTCTTTCATTTTCTTGTAATAAAGCCGACAGTTGACTTTGGAATATTTAGGAGCGAGGAAATTTCACGACCGGATTTGTTGCACAGGTTGCACTATCCTATGATAGTTCCACGCTTGAAATCAATGAGCTCCTGAGAGCGGCACATTCTTTCACAAATGTTTGTAGAAACAGTCTCCATGCCTAAGTGCTTGATTTGGATGGGTGGCCAAATACTTTTGGTAATATAGTGTATGTATATATGTATGTATAAAATATATTTAAGATAACATCCATCTATTTTCTACCGCTGGGCCCTCTCAGGGTTGCGGGGGTGACTGGAGCCTCTCCCAGCTGCATTCGGGCGGAAGGTGGGGTACACCATGGATAAGTCGCCTTCTCTTCGCAGGGCCAACACACACATTAAAAAATTCTGGGTTATAACCCATTTTTTGGGTTACAAGGGTATTATTTTAACTCAATTTCTGGGTTTTCAAAATGATGAAATACTGTTGGGTTGTTTTTCAATGAGTAACGCATTTTTGGGTAAAAGGTTTTTTATTATTAAAAAGTTAACTTTTTTCTTGAAGGGAATTTTATTATGGATTAATCTCATTGACATAATTTACAATCACACATCTTATGTACATGAAATATTTGAGCATGCTATATAGGACTACTATGACCATACACGGCAATTATTGTAAAAAAAAAAAAAAATGTCACTCATATCTTGCTTTTGAGTATATTTTAATGGAATTAAAATAATTTTGATCAGTAGTTGGGAAGGAGTAGCACAAATCAGCAGTAAAATGTATCATTTTTAACCAACTATTGGATCATGGCACGCTAAATTGCGCAACCCAATTGTTGGGTTGGGAAGAACCCAACTTTGTAGTGAGCATAACTCAGCTTTTGTGTTAAATAAATTAAACCCAATAGTTGGGTTATGAATCAACCAACATTGAGTTAACATAACTCAACGTTTGGGTTAAATAATTCAACCCAATAGTTTGGTTGGGAATAACCCAACATTGAGTTATCATACCTCGACTTTTTGGTTAAATAATTCAACGCAAAAGTTGGGTTGAAAAAGTTAACCTAAAATGTTAAGTTAAAATAACTCAAATAAGGGGTTCGTCCTTTTCTGAACCAGCAGTTGGGTTAAAATTGGGTTAGTTTTTAACCCAACATTTTTTTAGTGTGCAGATAGACAACATTCACACTCACATTCACACACTCGGGCCAATTTAGTGTTGCTAATTAACCTATCCCCAGGTGCATGTCTTTGGAAGTGGGAGGAAGTCGGAGTACCCGGAGGGAACCCACGCAGTCACGGGGAGAACATGCAAACTCCACACAGAAAGACCCCGAGCCTGGGGATCGAACCCAGGACTTTTGCATTGTGAGGCACGTGCACTAACCCCTGTTCCTGCACTATGCGCCTTAAGATAACATAATAGCAAAATAAAAAATAGTTGCAGAAAAATAATAGTGTAATAGAATGTATTCGTTCATACAATTAACAATAGTAATAAAAATAAGTATGAATAAAAATAACACAGCATGTAAACCCATATTTATAGTTGCATAGGATTTATCAAAAATAGCTGGTGAGGAAAAAAAATACTAAATGAAGTCAAGTTAAAAAATGTGTGATTTGTTATGTGCTGGAGAGTTTGTTTGTTTTTTACGTATAGCTTTGCATTTACAAATGGATATAAATTGCTATAGAGAAAAACTGTTCAACAAAGCAATCAATAATTTCCACAAATACATTGAATATACATTTATTCAGATCATAAGCAATTTTATTAAGTTGTGCATCTAGTGTCCCTCCAAAGTATTGGCATGATAGTATAACCACGGCATACTATAAGGTTCCTACAGAGGGCGCCATAATGACAGGTTGTACTGTAAAAAGCTGCCAATTGAAATCTAAACTATGACGTGTGTGTGAAATAATGATGTAGTTTGTTTTAAGATGCACTCTATAAAGTGTGATGTCATATACCAATAATATTACTTTTATGAACAATAGCCCAAGTTGATCGCTAAGCAGGACTTTACAGCTTTGTTGTGCCAAGAAGTAGTGATGCCGCAAATAGAATAAAGTACTGTACAATATAATACAATCCATTACAATGCAATTTTCTTCGCCCGGATGTGGGTCCAGATCAGGGAATGTCGTCTGGGCTTGTGAAGCCCTTTGAGGTACTTTTGATTGAGGGCTAAATAATTTGTGATTAATTGCAATAGATTAGAATAAAGTACAATACAATATATTACAATTCAAAAGAATACAATATAATCAATACAATATGACCAATAAAATACAATATAATGCAATGCAGTCCTATAGAGTAGAATACAATACAATGCAATAGAATAGAATACAATACAATACAATGCAATTTATGACTAAAAACAGCAGAGCTCTCATGTCACATTGAATATATTTGATTACAGTTAAAGCAGTAGATTATTAAAAACAGCAAATCCCTTCTGTCATAGAGGATCTTTAACAATCATATTGCAGTAGGTACTTGAAAACATCAGAGCACTCCCGGCATATCGATTATCTTTGACTGTCAATGTTGTAGTAGGTCATTAAAAACAGCAGAGCGCTTCAGTAATGTAGAGTATCTTTATTTTTGCAAAATGTTCTTTAAAAAATGGCAGAACTTTCCTGTTATAAAGAGGATCTTTGACTAGAGTTTTTGCAATAGGTCCTTAAAAAACAGCAGAATGCTGCCGTTATTATGGAGGATCTTTGATCATAATTTTTGCAGTAGGTACTTAAAAACATCAGAGCGCTCCTGTCATATGGATTATCTTTGACTATCAACGTTGTAGTAGGTCATTAAAAACAGCAGAGCGCGTCAGTAATGTAGAGTATCTTTATTTTTGCAAAATATCCTTAAAAAGACGGCAGAGCTTTCCCGTTATATAGAGGATCTTTGACTAGAGTTTTTGCAATAGGTCCTTAAAAAACAGCAGAATGCTGCCGTCATATAGAGGATCTTTGAACATCATTTTTGCAGTATGTACTTAAAAACAGTGCAGCGCTCCTGTCATATTGATTATCTTTAACTATCATTTTTGTAGTAGGTCCTTAAAAAACAGCAGAGTGTTGCTCTTATATAGAGGATTTTTACAATAATTTTTGCTGTAGGTCCTTAAAAACAGCACAGCGCTCCTCTCATATAAACTATGGATCTTTCACCAGAGAGTTATCTGGTCAAATAGGCAAGCTTTGACAAGAGAGTGCTCCTGCCATATAAAAGATATTTGACTGTAAATTTTGTAACAGCTCCTTAAAAACAGCAAAGAGCTCCCATCCTATTGACAATCTTTGACTTAAGAGTGCTCCTGTCATAGATGACCTTTGCCTATTATTTTTTCAATAGGTCCTCAAAAACAGCATAGCGCTCCTATCATATAGATGATCTTTGACTAGAGAGCGCTTCTGTCAAATGATATTTGACTAGTTTTTGCAATAGCTCCTTAATAAACAGCAAACCACTCCTATTGCAAAGAGGATATTCGACTAGAGAGTGCTCCTGTCATATACAGAGGATCTTCGACTATTACTTTTTCAATAGGTCCTCAAAAACAGCAGAGCGCTCCCGTCATTTAGAGCAGTGGTCCCCAACCTTTTTGTAGCTGTGGACCGGTCAACGCTTGAAAATTTGTCCCACGGACCGGGGGGGTGAAATTTAACAACAAAAAAAAAATGTTTTTTTTTATTTTTTTTTTATTTTAAATTTTTAAAATTTCTTTTTTCATAAAGAAATACAATCATGTGTGCTTACGGACTGTATACCTGCTGACCGTTTTGATCTATACTGATATATAATGTATATATTGTGTTTTTTATGTTGATTTAATCAAAAAAAAAATTTAAAAATTGTTTTTTTATTTTTTTTATTTCTTTTGCGGCCCGGTACCAATCGGCCCGGTGGTTGGGGACCACTGATTTAGAGCAGTGGTCCCCAACCACTCCGTGGACCGATTGGTACCGGGCCGCACAAGAAATTTAAGAAAATAATAAAAAATAAAATATTTATATATATTTATTTTTTTATTTATTAAATCAACATAAAAAACACAATATATACATTATATATCAATATAGATCAATACAGTCTGCAGGGATACAGTCCGTAAGCACACATGATTGTATTTCTTTATAAAAAAAAAAAAAAAAATTAAAAAAAATACCATACCCTTCCCCCCGGTCCGTGGGACAAATTTTCAAGCGTTGACCGGTCCGCAGCTACAAAAAGGTTAGGGACCACTGATTTAGAGGATATTTGACTATTACTTTCGCAATAGGTCCTTAAAAACAGCAGAGCGCTCCTGTCAATTAGAGGATCTTTGACCAGAGAGCGCTCCTGTCACACTGTATATAGAGGATATTTGACTATTTGTATTGCAATTGGTCTTTTAGAAATTTAGAATATCTAAAAAATATATACCACATGAGATAATTGCAAAGGTCACACAGATCCATTATAGCACACCTTCTTTTCCTGGATGTAAGCACCATTAAGCACGCTGAACTCTGATTGGCAGAGAGCACCGATTTCTCTAAGTCAAATGGGATGAAAGATTTTGAGCCTGGGGGTTTTTTAGTGAGTAAAACTTATAGGAAAAAAGTACTTTATTGGACAAGGCACTCCAAATGTTTCAATAACAAAGTGTTTGTGTTTGTGCACTACTACATGAAATGGTAGGAAGACGCGGTGATGTCACGCAATGTGTGGGAGTGAAAGATTTGATGAGCATAAACCTGCATAAGCTAGGCCCTAAAGGCTTACTGGCTTTAGACCCATCTGTTTGTTTCTCTCTCTCTCCTGCTCTCTCTCACACCCACACACACACACTCTCATGTTGACACATACCTACTTCTTATTTTACCTCAAATGTTTCACAATTACTAACAAACCCCAAATGCATGCACATTGCACTCTCCATTGCAAAGGGTGTTATCTGGGTGCAAAACGTTTTAAAATGTGCAAGTGAGTAACTGCTTGTGTGCACACAAGCCTGTTGCAAAAGGCAAACGAGGCTTCCACAATGTAATTATCTGTAATAAGTGTCATGTGTCTTGGTGATGGCTTTGACCACAGCACAGAGACATGTTTGTTAGGGTTCTTCCTGTCCTGCTGCCACCACTGGAGGTAAACAAGTCAATATGTTTTATGCATTCTTATATTAAAATAAAACTTTCATTTTCTTGTATTCTGATACTAAATATTAGTATGTACCTCAGGGGGTCATTTAAGAGTTTTTTTTCCCCAATTCTAATCAGTCTGTTTGTGCTGTGTGGCTTTGGAGCAAGAGCGCATGCGCGAGTGCTTCCCGTGAATGGATGTCGCTTCACGTCTCAAGACATTTCATGCATCCAGGTAGGGGCAACATCAGCATGAGTGATACCGATTTAACACATTCTCACCGACATTCGGTGCCATAAATAAGCACTTTGGCTTATTCCTGACACCGGCAGCGAGATGTGCGAATGTCGCTTTCTCACAAATTCAGACGGGATAGCTTCGCCCTGCAGAATAATGTGGAGGTAGGTTAGCATGTATGCTAGCCAGCGTTATCTACCTCGTTTTTTACATTGAAATTATTTTAGAATATTTCTTTAATTTGGGCTGTTTGTCTCGTTTTCTGTGCGAGTTGTCGTTAGTTGTGAGTACGGCTGGTATTGTTTTAGGTTCTGTATTGCAGCGGCGGCTAGCTAATGCTAACTCGGCAATAATGAATGGAAAAGCAATAGTCAGATTTGATGACGTCAATTTTAATTAAATCTGGATATTTTTTTGCACTGGAACACATGCAACCAAGTGAAAAATAATGGATTTAATATACTGTAAACTCTTACATTTTTTAATTTATTTGCAATTTTTTGTGACACTTATACGTCAATTTTAATTAAATCTGGATATTTTTTTGCACTGTAACACATGCAACCAAGTGAAAAATAATTTATTTAATATACTGTAAACTCTTAAATTTTTAATTTATTTGCAATTTTTTGTGACACTTATAATAATAATAATAATAATAATACATTTGATTTGGTATAGCGCTTTTCAGAGTACTCAAAGACGCTTTACAGAATAAAAAATTAAAATATAAAACAGTTCAAAGTAATAATATAAAATACAGGAAATATAAAAGCAGTACATTGTAAAATGCATAATACTGTACATTTACAAGACAGGACATTACAAGACACAGAACACTAATCACTGGTTAAAAGCAGATCTGGCTTTTGAAGGTAGAAAGGTCTGAGCAGTCACGAATGGGTTTGGGAACAGAGTTCCAGAGGGTGGGAGCAGCGATGGAGAAGGCTCTATCACCACAGGTCCGGAGCTTGGTTCTGAGTGGTGGGGAGAGGAGGTTGGCATCAGAAGAGCGGAGGCTGCATGAAGCAGGTTGGTGAGGTAGCAGGGATCAGTGAACTATATATATTCCACAAATATCCCATCCATCCATGCATCCGTTTTCTTCCGCTTATCCGAGGTCGGGTCGCGGGGGCAGCAGCCTAAGCAGAGAAGCCCAGGCTTCCCTCTCCCCAGCCACTTCGTCCAGCTCCTGCCGGGGGATCTTGAGGCATTCCCAGACATAGTCTTCCCAACGTGTCCTGGGTCTTCCCTGTGGCCTCCTACCGGTCGGACGTGCCCTCAACACCTCTCTAGGGAGGCGTTCAGGTGGCATCCTGACCAGATGCCCAAACCACTTCATCTGGCTCCTCTCGATGTGGAGGAGCAGCGGCTTTACTTTGAGCTCCTCCCGGATGGCAGAGCTTCTCACCCTATCTCTAAGGGAGAGCCCCGCCACCCGGCGGCGGAAACTCATTTCGGCCGCTTGTACCCGTCTGTGATCTTGTCCTTTCGGTCATAACCCAAAGCTCATGACCATAGGTGAGGATGGGAACGTAGATCGACCGGTAAATTGAGAGCTTTGCCTTCCGGCTCAGCTCCTTCTTCATCACAACGGATCGATACAGCGTCCGCATTACTGAACATGCCGCATCAATCCGCCTGTCGATCTCACGATCCACTCTTCCCTCGCTCGTGAACAAGACTACGAGGTACTTGAACTCCTCCACTTGGGGCAAGATCTGCTTTTATTTGTATTGTACTATAATATGCAGCTACTACTTGACATTGACTCAAGATTTTATTTCCATATTATTTTTAACTGCATGAAATTCAAACATCTTCGTCTGGATCACCCTGTAGACTTGACATGTTATGTTTAGTCACTGTTTGGAATTATGTGCAGGCATTTTCCTTAGCAACGTAGGGTGGGTCCTCTTGTTTAATTGAATTATATGCTGGCTGTGGCTGCACGTCAAATTAGTCTGGTTGAAACAAAAAAAAAATGATACAGGAAAAAAGACATTTTCATCTTATTGGTACATTTGAATGTGCAAAAGGTTCTATGTAAGTAGTTAAAATGTAACAGATTAAATTAAATGAGCAGCGTTAACGAATAAACCTGAAGGTTATTTTCAGTATATTGCCACTGATCTTTGGACATGCCCCCATGCCTCGAACCATGTGACAAGCTTTAGTACAGCATCAAGGATGTATACATGAGAACTTAGTTAAAGATTGGGATAATGTTTTGGAGCAACTAGGAAGTACATTTTTACCATGGCATGCTGCTATATCGCAATACAATATTTTTGTGCTAATTTCTCCCTTTCACCCTCCTGTTTTCAGTCCAGTGGCTGCCATGGGCTGCTATGTAAAATAGGAGGAGTTCATTAACACCTTCAATCCCAACGTCACAGTTTCCCACCATGGCTGAAGAGGACTATGGCACCTTTGTTGACTGGAATCAGATGGGGGATCTGTCGAAAAGCGGCGGTCCCACCAAGGTGGACTGCAAGGACCTGAGAGAGTTCAAGCAGATGGCTCGCCAGGGTTACTGGGCTAAGAATCATAAACTCCGGGCGCAGGTGTACCAGCAGTTGATCAAAAGCATTCCCTGTCGCACAGTGACGCCGGATGCTGAGGTGTATCGAGACCTAATGGGAAGCGCCACCACTAAAAAGCCGTCCTCCAACATCCCGCTGCCGGAGTTTGTGGATGGGGCCTCCGTGCCTCACTACTGTCTGAAAGCAGACGCAGTAGGCTCCGCTCACCGCATAATTAACTGTGTGGCTGGCCAGTTTCCCGACATTTCCTACTGCCCGTCCCTTCCGGCCATCACGTCCTTGATCCTGCACTTCAGTGCCGACGAAGCCCAGTGTTTTGAGCACGTGAGCCGCATGCTGGCGTGCAACGAGCCAGGCAAGCGGCTCCTTGATCAGACCTTCCTGGCCTACGAGTCGGGGTGCATGACCTTCGGGGACCTTGCCAACAAGTACTGCGCGCCAGCTCACAAGCTGATCGTGGCCACGGCGCAGGACGTGCTGAAGGTGTACTCGGACTGGCAGCGCTGGGTGATCGGCGACCTGCCCTTCAGCCATATGGTCCGTGTGCTGGATGTCTTCATGGTGGAGGGCTACAAGATTCTGTACCGTGTGGCCATAGCGTTACTAAAGTTCTACCGTAAGCACAAGGCGGCGGCGGCAGGGCCGGCGAACCAGCAGCAGGATTCCAGCAAAGTCAGGTCGGACATTCAGGCATTTATCAAAGGAATCGCCTCCGTCGTCACGCCTGATAAACTCCTGGAGAAAGCCTTCTCCATTCGTCTGTTGAGTCGCAAGGAAATCACTCTGCTGCAGCTCACCAATGAAAAGTCCCTGCAGCAAAAAGGCATCACTGTCAAGCAGAAGAGGTGCTCTCAAATTTTTTACGTTCATATTTCTTTGGTTTCACTCACTCACATTCTCTTTCATCTTTATTTGGTTTGTGCCTCCTTCCATGCATCTCATCTTCACTCCTTTCCCCTTTTGGTTCAGCATTAGGTGGGTTCTATCCTCTCTTCTACCATCTATATTCATTGTCTGTTGCATCGTCTTCCCGTACAGGATACACGTATAGTAGATCTCTTCGCTGGGTTTACGTTCCATAACCCTCCACAAATGCCGAAAAGCCGCGGATAAAGGGCCATTAAAAGCCAAAGAAAATATATATTTTTGATAGTTTAAACCAGGGCTGTCAAACTTGTATTCATTGACAGCCACGTCGCAATTATGGCTGCCCTCAAAGGGCCGACTGTAACCGCAAATATATGTATTTAAACGTAAAATAGTCTTGTTTTGCATAGGCAACTGTTTTTGATGTATATTTTTCAGATATTTTTTGATTGATGGATAACTTGCTTTAAAATCATAAGTCAAAGCAACATGCAGATATTTAAGTATTTATTTTGGATAACAAAACAAATGCCTGGAGTTTATTGTTTCATGATCAGTTAATATGCAAGTGTAGAACATAGGCAACTGCATGCATACATTTTTCGAGCAAAAATGAATTAACAAATACATTTAGCAAAAAAGTGCTTTATTATCTCCATCTTTTCACAGGCCACATAAAGTGATGTGGTGGCCACATAAAGAAAGTACCATACCACCACAAATCATGTGGTGAACCACATGAAATGATGTGCTGGACCACATAAAATGGCGTGGCTAGCCACATAAATGAATGTACTGGGCCACAAAAAAAGACGTGATCAGCCACATGAAATAGTGTGCTGGACCACATAAAATGACGTGGTGGGTCAGATAAATAGATGTGCCAGACCACATAACCTGTAAATGACATGTTGGGCCACATGAAATAATTTGTCTGATCACATGAAAATGTGCTGGGCCACATATAAATGATGTGGTGGGCCACATGAAATAATGTGCCATACTACATATAAATGACATGATGGGCCACATAGACTACATATAAATGACATGATGGGACACATGAAATAATGTGCCAGACTACATACAAATGACATGATGTGCCACATAGACTACATATACTGTAAATGACATGATGGGCCACATAGACTACATATAAATGACATGATGGGACACATGAAATAATGTGCCATACTACATATAAATGACATGATGGGCCACATAGACTACATATAAAAGACACGATGGGACAGATGAAATAATGTGCCAGGCTACATATAAATGACATGATGGGCCACATAGACTACATATAAATGACATGATGGGCCACATAGACTACATATAAATGACATGATGGGACAAATGAAATAATGTGCCATACTACATATAAATGACATGATGGGCCACATAGACTACATATAAATGACATGATGGGACACATAAAATAATGTGCCATACTACATATAAATGACATGATGGGCCACATAGACTACATATAAAAGACATGATGGGACATGAAATAATGTGCCAGACTACATATAAATGACATGGTGGGCCACATGAAATAATGTGCCATACTACATTGAAATGACATGATGGGCCACATAAATTATGTGCCGGATCACATGAGATAATGTGTGGACCACATAAAATGATGTGGTGGACCAGGTTTGGCCCCCGGCCTTTGAATTTGACAGCTGTGCTCTAAACCCTATAATATGACTCACAGTAAATACATTTTAAATGTAGCTTTACACATTAAACAATTACCGTAAACTGTATTGTACTTGCAAAACATGAGGTATGCATCATTACTCAGTGTCTTCCTGCTAGAAAATGTTGAATTGACTTGAGTCAGCGCCCTCTGCTATATTTATAGCTGCAGCACTCTCTTTTGCTCCCTGCAGATAAGTAAATCTAAATATTTACAATTTAAAGCGATGAAAAGAAAACTTTTGAATATGCGGGTGTTGTGAATGCTGAACCACGAATAGGTGGGGATGTACTGTGCTTTAGAGTAGTCCTTGTGCAGCTTGTATAGCAGGAAATATGTACTAAGCACTGAAAATGAGGCATAAGACTGACATTATTGAATGAATAGCTTGCAACACAACTGATCATCGATATTCAGTGTGCGAACCATCTCGCACTGCATCATTCCTGAGATTTTGGATGTTAGACACCTTGCACTCCTTCACCGTCCTCCTAATTCTAAGTGGGTACAGGTCTGGAGGAGGCATATTTTGTCACTCCATCATCTTCCGCTTTTTTGGCAAGGTACTGGATCTTCTTGGACTTGTGCATGGTTTACCTCAATGAACTGCAGCTCCTACTCAGTGGCCTACTGGTTAGAGTGTCCGCCCTGAGATCGGTAGGTTGCAAGTTCCTACCCCCGACTATAAAAATGGGACCCATTACCTTTCTGCTTAGCACTCAGCATCAAGGGTTGGAATTGGGGGTTAAATCACCAAAATGATTCCCGGGCGCGGCCACCGCTGCTGCTCACTGTTCCCCTCACTTCCCAGGGGGTGATCATGGGTTATGGGTCAAATGCAGAGAATAATTTTGCCACACCTAGTGTGTGTGTGTGACAATCATTGGCACTTAACAGTGCACTCATGCAGCCCCATCCCATCACGTTTGACTGTTACCAAGATACAATTACCATGGTGCTCACTTGTGTTGCCAGCTATTTTGACAATGATGGCTGTGTTGACTCATTTACAGTGGGTAGCAAATCCATACTGCTGTACACTGACTACTCTAAAGTATATTCTGGTAGTCTATTGTCCCTTGGTAAGATGCTATATATTCCTTCTCGCATCATCAGGAATAACGTGCAGCTGGCACTCAACCCAGAGACCTTCTCCTCAGAGATTGTCAGCGCCAAGGAGATGCGAGACATCTGGTCGTGGATCCCCGAGCGCTTCGCTCTGTGCCAACCTCAGCTCCTCTTCACCACCTCAACACACGGCTGCAGCCTGAGCAGGTGCACTATTTTACATCACTCATGTGCATTTTCATACTGCCTTGAATTACTAGTGAATATCGACTGTGACATCTTCACCCAGGTTCTACTCGCACTGTGAAGGCTACGAGCCCACTCTGCTGCTCATCCGAACCACAGATGGCGATGTAAGCAAGCAAATAAAAGAACTGGGGTTTGCAAAAATTGTTAAAAACGCTGCAGAAAGAACGATGGCTCCGCTCTTTTGGCCTCAGGTATGTGGAGCCTTCCTGTCAACAGATTGGGAAGAACGCAAGCGAGGTGGCAATAAGCTAAGTTTCTTCGGCACAGGGGAGTGCTTCGTCTTTAGGGTGAGTTATTTTGAGTTTTTATTAAAACTGCAATGGCTTTTTATCATTATTATTTTTTTTTAATTTGATAGTAGAAATATTTATTTTTAAAAAATAATAATAATCTAATAATGAATAAATATCTAAAATAACTACAAAAATGATTGAATAAAGATGAGTAATAATATTAAAATAGTATATATAATATTTAAAAATATATATTATTTTTCTTTACTCACAAGCCAAAAAAAAGTTTATTTTGCTTAAATATTTTAGTTTTGGCTGTGCTACAAAAGGGTATTTTCTTTAGTTTTGATTGAAACCGCAATGATTATTTTAATTTTTGATTTATTTATATTATTTTATTATAAAATGATACAAATGCATTTATATACATCGATGTATTGAATAAGGTTGAATAATAATACTATCCATCCATCCATTTTCTACTAATAGTATTTTAATATAAAGACCCCGAAGGGAATAAGCGGTACAAAATGGATGGATGGATGGATGGTAAAAAAACATCTATCAAAAATTGTTATTTTTATGCTAACTCACGAGCCAAAAGTTAAGTTTTATTCGTCACAGGCAGAGTACACCACAGTGAAATGCTTTTTTCCATGCTCTTCAGATATTGCGTACAAAGCATACTTTATCTTAAAGATTTTAGTTTTTGCCACCCTGTATGAGGAAGGGTCTTTTTTTGCAATGCCGGATTATTGCCAGCAGAGGGTGCTATTGCTTTACATGGCACAATGACTTTAACATCATTGGCCTCAAATTTGGTGAATCACATTTACTATGTTGTCCTGTATTTCCCAGCTTTAAAAAAAAACAACTATTTACCAGTTTTGTCTGTTGTTGTGGTGCATTTCAAACGTTGCCATGATATAAATAGAACATATTATCTCTCAGATGCCCTGTGTGTGTGAATTATTTACACACACTCTCCGTGTGGACTTTTGAGCTCTCTGCACACGAGCAGACATCCTCGCATATTCAGGCACGTCCGTATAGGAAACTGCCGTAACCTGATCCGGTTGTATTTCAGTGGGGCATCACCTGACACCTGAAGTAGCAGTGTAAAGATGACATCTAGTGTACACTGTGTTAAAATGCATGTTTGTTTATCAGGTCACACCATGCGGGTTTATGACGTGTTCTATGAGTGCTTGCTGTTACTGAAGCCTTCCCCTTTGTTGCTAGTTGAAGCCAGAGATGGAGCGCTATGAGTGGGTGGTGATCCGCCATCCCGAGTTAGCCTCCGCCGTCAAAAATCAGAGCCATGAGGACACGGGCGCCTCGGAGGGGCAAAACTCGGACAGCAATATCTTGCCGCAGCCAGAGAAGCCGCTTGGCGAGCTGTCACCTTTCCTGTCCGCCCGCCACTTTAACCTCAACTCAAAGAATACTTCCATGTTCATGGCGGGGAACTTTGACTCCATCATTGTAGGTGAGTGAAGGAGAAAGAAGGAGAAGCCACTTTAAACGCAACACTCTTTACTAGGAGTTTAAAAGATAAAAATAGATTTTTGAATTAATCACAATTCTTGTTTGTAACAATTCTTAATCAGTTTTTTAAATGTTTTAAATATATATACAGTCGTGGTCAAAAATTTACATACACTTGTAAAGGACATAATGTCATGGCTGTCTCGAGTTTCCAATAATTTCTACAACTCTTTTTTTGTGATAGTGATTGGAGCACATACTTGTTGGTCACAAAAAACATTCATAAAGTTTGGTTCTTTATTATGGGTATACCGAAAATGTGACCAAATCTGCTGGGTCAAAAGTATACATACAGCAATGTTAATATTTGTCCCTTGACAAGTTTCACTGCAATAAGGTGCTTTTGGTAGCCATCCATAATCTTCTGGTTACATTTTTGACCACTCCTCTTGACAAAATTGGTGCAGTTCAGCTAAATGTGTTGGTTTTCTGACATGGACTTGTTTCTTCAGCATTGTCCACACGTTTAGGTCAGGACTTTGGGACGGCCATTTTAAAACCTTAATTCTAGCCTGATTTAGCCATTCCTTTACCACTTTTGACGTGTGTTTGGGGTCATTGTCCTTTTGGAACACCCAACTGCGCCCAAGACCCAACCGCCGGGCTGAAGATTTTAGGTTGTCCCGAAGAATTTGGAGGTAATCCTCCTTTTTCATTGTCCCATTTACTCTCTGTAAAGCACCAGTTCCATTGGCAGCAAAACAAGCCCAGAGCATGATACTACCACTACCATGCTTGACGGTAGGAATGGTGTTTCTGGGATTAAAGGCCTCACCTTTTCTCCTCCAAACATATTGCAGGGTATTGTGGCCAAACAGCTAAATTTTTGTTTCATCTGACATCACATGGACAAAGATAAGACCTTCTGGAGGAAATTTCTGTGGTCATACAAAGGAATGGCTAAATCAGGCTAGAATTAAGGTTTTAGAATGGCTCAAGAAACAAGTCAAAGTCAGAAAACCAACAAATTTAGCTTAACTGCACCAATTTTGTCAAGAGGAGTGGTCAAAAATTCAACCAGAAGCTTGTGGATGGCTACCAAAAGCGCCTTATTGCAGTGAAACTTTCCAAGGGACATGTAACCAAATATTAACATTACTGTATGTATACTTTTGACCCAGCAGATTTGGTCACATTTTCAGTAGACCCATTATAAATTCATAAAAGAACCAAACTTCATGCATGTTTTACGTCACCAACAAGAATGTGCTCCAATCACTTTATCACAAAAAAATAAGAGTTGTAGAAATTATTGGAAACTCAAGACAGCCATGACATTATGTCCTTCACAACTTGTGTATGCAAACTTTTGACCACGACTGTATATATGTTTATCTGTCCTGTCCAACCACTCAGACAAGTCATATTGTTGATGTAGATGGCCATATCTGCTGTACGGTGTGGGACACTTCTCTTGTTGCCTTATTTGTATTTGACTTTATTAAATGGGTTTGGGTAGAATTTTATTAAACAAAATCTGTTTTATTTTAAGTTATATAGAAATATATCATAGCTGTTTATCTATTTAATGGAGGAATGTAGTCAATCATAGAACCGGCACACAATTTTATTTTAAAATAAGTATTGATTTTGAATCTAGAGCCGTTTTGAATCAAACGATTCTTAATCGAATCGTGTGGTGCCTAAAGATTCACAGCCCTACTAATCTTTACTTGTGCCCTCTTATCGCCGATCAGGTGGCGGCGAAGGCAACGCTCTGTACATTGACTCGGAGCTAAACCACGGGCGCACTGGTCGGTGCACCACGTTCGACAACCCGCCCCTGTGCGCCGAGAGCTTCCAGGTGTCCCTGCTGGAAGTGTGGGGCTTCCAGGACACCATGGCCACTTAATGGCATGCACTTCACACAGCGATTAGCATTTACTCAAACATAATCTAAGTCCGGAAATGTGTTTTACAAAACATACCTGAAACCGTCCTGCAAATGAATACAAAATGTTATTTGTTAACCTCATTTCATCATTAAAAAATGTTATGTTTTTTGTACCTGTATGTTGTATTTCCAGCGTGAGTGTACAGTTTTGTCAGCTGTGGTGCATTCAGGTGCACAGTGGTATTGTGAGTAAAACAACCACCACGGTCCTAAATATCAGATATTGTTATGATGTTGCGTTAATCTCTTCATCCAAGTCAGCTAAAACTTTGTCACTTTGTGGTACATATACCTATGAGCTTTAAATTCATATATGTGATGTGTGCTTGTGAAAACAATGTAGTAAAATGGAGCGTTGCAATTTTGCACTTTGTTCATGCCAAGGTTGTCAATTGACAGCTAACTAGCAAGCCTCGTTTGCGCTTTTTTCTATCATTTGTGAAGTGTGTTTTTGGTTAACAAACAATGTGACGTATCTTATCACTTTCCGTCCGTTATGAGTTTAAAAAAGTTTCCACAATGGTGGCAAAATGTTCTCACACAACTTTTTCATATTCATCTGTATGATTAAATGGCAATTAAAACATCACAGGTGTAATTTCCATGTGAATGTACAGATTCATGCTGTCTTGTCTTCTTGTCTTGTTGGCTCACTTTTTTCTTCTTTTTTTTTTGCCAAAATCACGTCTTCAGACTTACAGAAGTATGCCAGATGCCTTTTGAAGTCAGCTGACCAGGAATCTAACCCTCTAATCCTCATCTTTGTGTTTGTTTCGGCTCATTTTTCCTTCACTATTACTATATAGTTTTTTAAAACAATATAGGATCTAAATACCTTCTTGTTTTAATACACTTTTTAAGCAGAATAAATGGACATTTGGGGAAAATATTAGTCACATAGGTTTGTCTATTTTTGTTGTCTTTGGGGAAGCTTCTGACTTTGAATTGTGTGACTGGAATTTTTTACACAGGACGTTTTGAGGGGCGGTGTATCTCACAAAAAAGTGGCAAAATATATTAAAATTATATTTCTTTATTTGTATACATCTTTACATTTTGAAAATACAGTATATTGACAGTATCTTATAAAATAGGAAATATTGTTTTAAAAAATATATCGTAATCTACTGGTTTTTGCTTTTATACTCTTTATACAGATACATGTATTCAGCTTTTTAACCATATTTTATTTCATTATTGAATTATTTTTTTTACATATGTTTACATCCCTGACAAAAAAATTTTTTTGGGGGGGGGCGTTTCTATTCAGTAAAGGGAAGGATTTTTTTTTTTTGTCACAATGTAGAACGTTTATCACTAATTAATTTTGAGCATGACTGTATAAATGATTTTCCGCAAAGTAGAAATACTTCATTATAAATTAAATATTTTCATAGAACATTAAGAACACTATTAACTACCTTCTAAGTACGTTTTTGAACATTATGGAAGCCCTCTAAACATCTACACACCCACATAGTCACCTTTACACTTGTTTTAATCCAAACTACAAGTGTTCACAAAGTACAAAGAAATATAGTAATGCTGCTTAAGGCTGAGCCAATCAGTGAGTCTGATACTGAAGAGTGTGCTAAAGTTAAAGAACCAATGATTGTCACACACACACTAGGTGTGGCGAAATTATTCTCTGCATTTGACCCATCACCCTTGATCACCCCCTGGGAGGTGAGGGGAGCAGTGAGCAGCAGCGGAGGCCGTGCCCGGGAATCATTTTTGGTGATTTAACCCCCAATTCCAACCATTGATGCTGAGTGTCAAGAAGGGAGGTAATGGGTCCCATTTTTATAGTGTTTGGTATGACTCGGCCGGGGTTTGAACTCACAACCTACCGATCTCAGGGCGGACACTCTAATGATTGGTAATCGGTCAATACTACTGTAGTATTGATGTTTTTTATAACACTTGTAAATGCTTACTTAAGGCCAAAAATACATTGAATATGCCAAACTGGACGACGGTGATGAAAATAGAGCATCTTTTTTAAAGTATTTTTTGACACAATTAAAAATCATTAACAAATGTAAAAAATATATACAAATATTTCAATAAATATTTCTAAATTATTTTAATTATTAAATCATTTTACATTTTAAATCAAATAGTTTTTATTTATTAGAACAGTCCATTTTTTTATTTAAAAAAATGTGTCTGATTATAATTTTCATGTATAAGACATGACAGTTAACGCATCCATTTAAATCATTGTTAAAACATCTACTTCATTTGCATCCTGCAAGCATCCGACAAAGTGCCGTAGTAATTCCCTCTTTACGATAAGTGGCATTGACTCCGGCCTGCCAAGGCTGTGCCGTTCATTCAGGATTCGGCTAATCACACATGCACGTCTATATTTAGCCTCCATGCTTGGGGTGTTGGTCTGGTTGGTGCATCTCTAGAAGACCACACTCAGTAAGATGCTTATGTCTTAACCCATACTGAGTCCATTCTCCACCAGCCCCCAGCCCCTTCATGTTAGTAAACAAGGGCTTATAATGGCGACAGGAGACAATCCAGAGTTTTACACAAAAAAACAAGATTATGCTGCATTTAGAGCAATGCTGTTACCTCACTGCCCTACTGAGAATTTGTCACATTTGGCTGCAAACAGCTTCTTTTAACGAGGACTATTTACACAAACAAATGTTGTGTGCATGATCATCCTAACCACATATTGAATGAACCTTGCAATGCAATTCTGTACAGAGGCCCAATATGCCATAGGTGTAGAAATGGCATCACGTGTCACTTTAAGAGGGGGGTGGGGGTTTCCTAGTGATGACTGGACTGCAGAGGAGGAAGGATGGAGGGATAGATTGAGGAAGAGGAGGTGGTGCTTTTTTTTCTCCTTTTTTCTCTCCCTCGCCTGCTACCTGGTGTTTGAGAAGGGGGGATTCTCTGCACTCGCCCCCTCCCCTCCATCCATGCACACGGCTGCCTTCAATTCTCTCACTCTTGTGGCCCGCCTTGCAGCATGTCACAGCTCGATGTAAATGCACAGTCGAGCACTGGTGCAAAATGTCAATCCATCCACCCATCCATCCATTTTGTCCTTGTTATGGTCACCGGGTGAGCTGGATGCTGGATCCTAACCCAGCTGACACATGCACTTGACCTTACAATATCATACTGTTTACTTCGGCGGTGTGTATACATGTAGTATTGCGTATATCCATATTTATGTGTTTTTTAAACATGACAGACTATCAATTGAATGGATTGGGTCATGTTTTGCCAGTAAAGGCGTCAAATCTTTGAACCTTCCATCAAAAGGAAGCCCGCAGCGGACCGTACCAAGTGGACTACTCAAAGAAGGGGGTGGCTTCGGTAAATTAAGCACACAAACAACGTATATGTTCCCCCCAAAGTAGATGGAAACAATCAATAAATGTGAAATTTAAAGCGTGCGTTGTGTAGAAGAGTGGATTGAACGTGGATGTTTAGCCAAGCGTACCCTCTTTAGGAGGAGACTTGGTATGTTCCAGGCTAGTCAGGTGATTTTTTTTCCCCCCGTCGCCATTTTGTGCCGAGTATTTATCGCCGAGTCGTGACTCGATCTCGTGTCCACTCAAATGCTAGTTTAGTTAGCCGCAGCTTCCTTCGTGTCCTCACATTCCCAGTTTACGGGTTACCCCCATTTAGTCGACGTTATTGACTATTTCCTAGTTAATATTTTTATACAAGTATATATTTACCTTCTTGCGTGAGGAAGAATGTCGGCCGCAAGTCCCGAATACTCCCCGTTCTTCGCGGTGATGGGTGCCTCTGCTGCCATGGTGTTTAGCGGTAACTATCAGTCTCTATTCATCTTCCACAAATTAATTTAATTTATATATATATATTTTTTCCATCAAAGATGGCTACGGGGCTATATATGTGTTTCATCCGTCATTTGGCACGCTAACGGCGAGCTCTTCCCTCTAAGCTAGCTCGTAAATGTCACCTTGTTGCAAACGCCATTTTTTTACTTCCTGTAGATGACGTCTTTATAAAAACAATTAAACCGCTTTTGGTTTATTTGAACGGTGTCTAAATAATGGTCGCGCTTACATTTTCATTGTGAACGTGGTTATAGCCATTGTGCTAAAGGTGCCAGGCTAGCTCGATGACGTCATATGAATTAATGTGCTTTATGACGTATTTGTATAATTGACTTGATGTAGCTTGATAAGTAAACCAAAAATGTTGAAGGAGTTCACCATCCAGCCTTTTGGCTTCATTGCGGTGATTGCAACACGGCCTGGGATGCAATGAAGCTAACAAGCAGTTAGGAGGTGTTATTTATTTATTTGACACCGTTTTTACGCATTGCCCCCCCTGCCCGTTTACTTTTTAGTGTTACCTGCCATTAAATTTAATTCCATCTTTGGACGTAACGTTGTCTTTAGGGAACCATTTGAAAATCAATTCCAAAGGGTGACTTCCTTCTTGTTGGAAAGGGATGACACTTGGTCACATGATAGTCACATGACGTGCCTTCTGACTTGGAGTAACCATTTGACTTGTCTAGTGAAGTTTCCATTTTAATGCACATACATTACATATTTGATAGGCCTGGGCAGGTAGTCCATTTTGCTGGACGATGTATTGTCCGCCAAGTTAGGGCTGATGTGGACGAAAAAGTATATCTCAATATATTTTTACTTTTTTATTAGATATAAATCTCGATATATTTTCCAGTTAAAATATTTATACAAAGATATTCATTTTTGAGGGAAATTTACTGAAATTGAAGTGAATGACAGTCAGTGGCACTTTTATTAACCCAGTTAGTCAAGATGGGTATTAACAGCACAGAAAAGAAACTGGGTAGCACAAAATTGCATAACATAAATAAAATAGAAAAATATTATTTCTACGTAAACTAAATAACATAGCTGTGCAAATAATACAACATGTATCAAACTCGGATAAAAAAATACATTTGCAGACAGGCACTTTTTAATTCCAAGTCGACGATGTAATGGACTGTCACACGCATACGGTTCTGTGGTCCTACTAGACCACACGTCTGGTCAGCGCCAAGTAGGTGACTTGACTTAATTGTGCGACTATGATCTTGCTGTTTGTTTCAAAATGATTAAACTATTCAATGTTGAAATATAAAGGGTAGAAATAATGAACAAAATGTCAGCTACTGTCTTGTTGTAAAACACCAATGAAAATGAAATGTAGCATTTAGACAGGCTATACTGTGTAGCATAAGTCATCACATGTCTGCCACAATCATGTGTGTTCTTAAATGTGTATTCCACCTCTTCCAGTTTTGATTTGGGTTTACATGGTAAACAACTCAAATGAATGTATTGTCCAGACGCATACATTTGTCCAAATGTGCTAAATAGACGCATTGTGGGTTTCCTGGACGTCGTCTACATCGCTGAAAGAAAAATCTAAGGAAGAGAATCCCTCTGCCATCTTCCACTAGTTTTTTTAATATATAAATCACTCGCTTGAAAATTCCCTCTTCTCTTCTACAACTCTCTTGTCGTCATTTGGGATGTCTGTTGTGATTTCCCTTCCTGGTTCGATGACACGCCCTATGTTGCCTTTGATTGGCCATACTCAAACCAATCGTGACCCATCATAGTAAACATGTTCTTATAGTGCAAGCACGTCTTGGAAGGAGGAAGGGGAGGGGTTTAGTATCCCGTGGAGGGAAGCGGGGGAAACAAGGAACACAACAAATAAGTGGCGTTTGGTAATTTTAAAGTGAAATAAGTGAAGTGAATTGTATTTATATAGCGCTTTTCTCTAGTGACTCAAAGCGCTTTTACATAGTGAAACCCAATATCTAAGTTACATTTAAACCAGTGTGGGTGGCACTGGGATCAGGTGGGTAAAGTGTCTTGCCCAAGGACACAACGGCAGTGACTAGGATGGCGGAAGCGGGGATCGAACCTGGAACCCTCAAGTTGCTGGCACAGCCACCCTACCAACCGAGCTATACCGCCCCAAAAAATTATATCGATATTACAAATATGTTCTTAATTCATATTCTTGTTTAAAAATATATTGATATGTTTTGCAAACTCGATGTATCGCCCAGCCCTACGCCAATTATTGCAACATTGTCAGTGTCATTTTGAGATCAAATAAAGCATGAATGTAATCATAATATATAATTATAATGCCACTATGTATTTCAAAGGCAATAAACATTGATTTTGAATTACTATTTTTACCATTGTAATTGGAACGCCAACTTTTATTATCTTAAATAAGTAACCAAACAGTACAAATAAATTTTACTCTCAATCTCATAGCACAAAATGGACTTCAATAATTAGTGGACATTTGGCTTTGCAATCAACTTTGTTTCCCTCTTAATTTTGATTACCTTGCGGTGCTTCTCACTTTTCTCGCTTTCTCTCGCTCGCTCGCTCGCTCTCTCTCTCTCTCTCTCTCTCTCTCTCTCTCTCTGTGTGTGTGTGTGTCGCTGTCCTACCTCCTCCCACAGAGACAAAGATTGCAAATGGCTGACAAGACGATTCACTCCATTTAATTCTGCTTTTTAATAAACGCGGTCAGGTGCTGAGAGCAACGAGTGAACCCCCTTGATATGAAGAAAACAAACGCACACAAAAATGGCAATTTATCAATGATAGCAAAGTTTTGAAGTTTATTGACAATGATGTGTAACACTTAACAATGCTTGTTTTATGTTTGTTTTCATTACAAGGGGCGGCGTGGCGAAGTTGGTAGAGTGGCCGTGCCAGCAATCTGTGTTGCTGGTTACTGGGGTTCAATCCCCACCTTCTACCATCCTAGTCATGTCCGTTGTGTCCTTGGGCAAGACACTTCACCCTTGCTCCTGATGGCTGCTGGTTAGCGCCTTGCATGGCAGCTCCCGCCATCAGTGTGTGAATGTGTGAGTGAATGTGGAAATACTGTCAAAGCGCTTTGAGTACCTTGAAGGTAGAAAAGCGCTATACAAGTATAACCCATTTATCATTATTATTTATCATTTATTACACTTAGATTTATTATAAGGTTGTGTTGCGTTCATTCTCACTTTGGTGACACGACTTTTGGCACAGCTGGGAATAGTTTCTGAAAGATTCTGCCCCTACATGTCAAAATTTCTTTGGAATCTTTTCATGTCAAGCTAATCTCACAATACATCCACAGCTAAGGTAACGTTACTTTCTGTGTTGTGGTAGATGCCTATTGATTAAAGTTCAGTGTTTTATTTTCCTATATTTAAACAGTGTTACTGTTCAAACCATGTGTAATGTTACAGTGGCCAAAATATTCAATATACTTGTTGAATAAAACCTCTGCCTAGTTTTTAATGAATACTTAAGCCTACTACACTACTGTATTTTAATGTTGGTCATTATGGTGGTACTTGGAGAGCCAAGTGTTTTCTGCGGTGGCACTTTGTGAAAATAGTTTAAGAACCACTGATTTAGTCAATGGCACACAGACAGACAGACAGACAGACACAGCTGCTTAGATCCTAACTTGTTGAGGCTGAATCAATAGCGCCTCTGGTGGTTGCAGCCAAAAACTGCACTCCATTTCTTTTCATTGGCTTCATGATGCGGTCAAATCCACGCAATCAACAGTCTTGGCGATCAGTTATTTAGCTATTTGACAAGTCCATCAAAGATGTGCAGCATCTATTTTTTTATTTGTTTAAAACAAAATATGCATGTGGCAGCAGATTCAGATCGCGTCAGACGCAAGCGTTCAGTGTAACTCATAAATGCTGCAGCCTAATCCCTGCACAGCCGGCAGCTCGTCGTTAAATAAAAGCACAATTTTTTTTTTTTACTACTGATTCTTACATTTGGACCAGTGTTTCCCTTTTTTCAACCGCCTCTGCACTACCGACCAATCTACAGCCGGCCGCCTGTGTAGCTCCAGGCACCACCCGTGCCTTGACGTCACAGGGGCTTCCCACATAGCAAATCATTGCCACGGAGTAAAAAATGTAAAAGCTCTCAGCCTGATCTGAAGGGATTAGGATTAAAAATCCAGAGGTTGTAGTTGCACACCACTGCAGGAGCTGCCAGACGTGACTCATTTCATAGACCGTGAACAAATGTTTTGTTTAAGGACTCCGTGTTGTCTCCTGTCATTCACACACATACCTAGAAATAATGAGTGGCAGAGATTTTTGAGCTAATTTATCACCTTGCAGGATAATAATGAATATCTTGACTATTCTTTTGGTTCAAGGTTATTATGATCGTGGTACCTCGGTTTAAAAAAAAAAAAAAAAAAAAAGGGTACCTCAGGGACACGTTTGGCAATATTCCTATTATTTGCCAGTCCTACTCATTTCTAAACGGACAGCCTTTTACCGACCACATCAATTTAATCATACATTTTATAGATTGGCCGGCTTGGTGTGCGTCATTTGTTAGAAAGCTTTATTGCTAATCTTAGCATCGACTCTGCTACACGTCCAAGCTTGCTCTCAGCACGTTGTCCCTATAAACGAGTTAACCGGCAACAGCAGGCCTGGGGCTGCTTCACTAAGACGTCTCTGGGGGCCTTTCAGATAAAATTAAGAGGAAACTGCAAACCACCTTCTTTTGTACATATGCCAAGCAAATGATGCAGCCTGCGTTAGTAAATAGAAACATGTTTGCTTTCTTGCTGCTTTAAAAAGATGATGGAAAATGTGATCAATACCCCGCTACCTTATTTCTGGTTTTGTTGTAGCGTCGCTCTGACACTGGCACCATTTAATAACAAAATTGTGTTGAAGCAGCTCTCGCTCATCCATGCATGTGTATTTTTGTGGCACTTTGCTAGTTCATCTTTGTCAAGTCGATTCTTCACCTTATAGCACACTGTAGAGTCCATTAAGTTTTGACAGTAAAATTGATAGAGGAAACGAGACGCAGGCTGATGCGGTGAAAAATTTCCCAGATGTCGTTATGACCAACTTTTTGAGGGGAATTGAAACTAAAATGGTTACTTCACATCGCTGTGTTTCTGCTTCCCTCTCTCTGCCAGCCTTGGGAGCAGCGTACGGCACGGCCAAGAGCGGCACAGGCATCGCCGCCATGTCCGTGATGAGGCCAGAGCTCATCATGAAGTCCATCATCCCCGTGGTCATGGCGGGTATCATCGCCATCTATGGCCTCGTTGTAGCAGTGCTGATTGCCAACAACATTACCGAGCAGGTCACACTCTACAAGTGAGTACTCCTTTCCCACAAAACACACATCATACACTACATACTATTGAAAATGCGCCAATCAACACCTTAATTCAATTCACCACCAAGAAAGACTAGGGTTGGGTATCGAGTATCGATTGGAACCGGGACTAACTTTCCGATTCTCCCGGAATCGTTCAAAAGTTTAAATTTCGATTCCTATTTTCGATGCTGTCACGCCAATTTAGTCCGCCGACCGGAAACAAATATGTCCGCCGAACCGGAAGAAGAAGCCGCTGAACACCAACGAAGAAGCGCCCACCCCCGGAAGTGTTAGCATAGCGAGTCAGTCAAGCTCAAGCATGGATAGCGGGCGTCGGCGGTCGAAAGTGTGGCTTTACTTTACAAAAAAAAATGAAATAACCGCGAAATAACAGAGCTCCATGTCCATCAAGAAACGAGTGGAGAGAGAGCTGCAGATGTACCAGGACGTTCCACCGATACTAATGTCTGACGACCTTGCTACATGGTGGTGGTCCGGTGGAACCAACAAAAGACTTATCCTTTGCTGTCAGATCTAGCTTTCTCCTATTTATGCGTACAAGCTTCTTCCACACCTAGCGAACGTGTATTTTCCACAGCAGGAGACACTATCTGTCCAGAACGCTCACGCATCCTGCCTGAGAAGGCGGATATGGTCATTTTCCTAGACAAGAACTGTCTCTGATTTTATACTGTACCTGCTGCTAATCTGGACTGGGTTTTGCAAGTTGTTTCTTATTGTTTATTTGCTTTTCTGCACCAGGTTAGCCCATCAGTGGGAGCACGGTAACATTTTTAAGTACCCGCAGCATCATACACTTGTGTGTGTAAATGTGTTTTCATGAGGTTTTCAAAAATAAAGCTCTCTTGAGGAAAGTGCACCCCTTGGAAAATGTATTCATAATTTATAATATTTATATTCAAGTTCATAGATTTGATATTTATATTCTAGCTGAAAACAGCCCTGTGAGGAATTTATTGTAAAGTTCATAAAAAGTTAATAGAATTAAAATTGATGGAGAATGTCAGACTATTTCATTCAGAAAGACTGTAGGTTAGCTAGCTCATTTAAAATATCCTAAACTTTTTTTTGACCCTGCCTCTTAAAAGAATCGGAATCGAGAATCGTCAGGAATCGGAATCGAAACAAAGAATCTGAATCAGAATCGTTCGAATTCAAACGATACCCAACCCTAAGAAAGACCACAGGAGTCGCCGGCTGCTTTGTGTTTTTAATAACACCACAAGATGGTGCTATCATGACTGGTCAGCATTTAGCTCCTTTCTGTGGGCTTTAATATATTGGTTGCACAACTGTTACCCTTGTATTGTTGTTAAAGGGGAACTGCATTTTTTTTGGAATTGTGCTTATCATTCACAATCCTTATGCAAGACAAGAACACATTTTTTAAATTAAATTTTTTTTATTTTAACAAGTAAATCAACGTTAAAAAAAACAAGTCAACAAACAATGGAGGTAATATTTGCTCTATTCCGCCTATATGGCACTCTACACACGTGTTCTTGTCTTACATAGGAGGTTGTGAATGCTAATCAAAATTCCAAAAGAAGTCTTTTTAAAAGTGCAGTTCCCCTTTAAAACCAGTAAACTTGTTCATTTGTGTACAAAAAGCATACATGAGGTAAATGTGTAATTTTATGTCTGGTCTGTAAATAATGGAATAAAAAAGCTCCCCAATAGCTTTGCCCAATGTTGCATATCATTTACAGTCCCTATGTAAGAGACGAATACACATGTCTGTCTTTTTTTTATGCATTCTGATTACGAGGTGGCTAACAATGAAGCTAATGGGGGTCATCGATTGTGCCCATAAAACTGTCTTAAAACATCTAAAAACTGCCAACAATACTCCATTTACATGTCGTGACCTAAATATTAACCAAGTATTAGCTATATTGTTATTATAAGCGATAACGTTAAGGAACTACTTATAGCGGCACCGTGATCACAAGAGGTAATAAGCTTATGCTGCAATATTGACATATTGAGACAGTTAGCTAATGCATTGCCTCTCACTTTTATACTACAAGGTTGTTGCTATAAACCGAGAATTTGTTCAACTTTGACATTCAATTTAAACCCAATAATGGTGAGAAAGACGAAAAGACGCCTGTTAGCGCCCGCCTTTTTTTTGTATACCTGTGAGGATTATGATAACTTATTTTATCTAAATGGAAAGGAATTGAACATTGCATCAGTCGACATCCCAGTGAGAGCACGCATTGTAGAGTAAGTGATTGTTTTATTATGTTCGAAGTTTTCATTTCTTGTTTAGCACTTTGCAATACTGCTACTAGCTGCCGTTGTTGTCTCGCATGAAATCTGTCATGAGCAGAAGTGTTGTTTAAGGAAAAAGCGAATGTTGTGATGCGTCTGTGAAATGAATGCGCCACGGTATGCTTAAAATGAGCAAAATATGTAAATATTACATATTAGGGTTGCATGACGTTACATTCATTTTTCTTCTTCACGGCTTAATTCACATGATGGTCAAGCAGGTTGAGCGTAGCATCAAACAAGTGAGAGTGTAGTTTGATCAGAAAATGCCGCATTGCTGTTCTGTTCTTAGGTGTTCGTCGTTCAAATAGAGATTGGAAATAGCTTTTACGGAGTCCCGAAAGAAGTGGGTCATAATGGTAATAAAGTCAGGAAATAACGAACGTGCGTCGAAGTAAATGGCTCTTAAAAATATCACTTTCATCATCTTGTGGACTACAATCGGACCATGCTCGTGTCTATAGCAATCACTTTGTAAAATATTTGAGAAACTTTCTGTGATGCAATCAAGTTTGTTCTCTACTATATTAGTGTTTGATAGCAGAATTAAACGTAAGGAAGTGACAATAGATCGCATTAGTTTGTGTTCTTTTGTGGTTGCTGTGCCTAAATATAACTAGAAAGATCTGGTTGTGCAAATAAACTAACGTCATGTTAAGTCTTAGTAATAAATATTGTGATTGTTGGTCGAATACACCATATTTTTGTCGATTTTCACAACAGAAACTAAAAGCTTAGTTGTTGTTGTGCGGGAAAACTAAGTGCTTTATTCGACACAGATGACCACATTACAGCGTCCTTGGTGATATTTGTTAGCTTAAAGAAAATATCCTAATTAGTATTGATAAAGTAGATGAATAAATCTACCGTGGGCTCATTCATATAATGAATCTTGATATCGCCAGCAAACATTGCTGAACAACAGGGACGTTTATAGCTAAATGAGACAAAATATGAACTTCAAACCATAAAAACAACTGCAGACATGAATTGTAGATGAGACTAATATTTGTCGTAGGAATTAAACTGCAAACAAATGTATAATTTTTCTCATTAGCGTCACGATCACAGCAGCTCAGCAATCGTTATGTCAATCAAACATAAGTTCAACTTTGTCTTTCATGGATTAATGCTTAATTTGTGGCCCTCTCCAGTTGTGAAGACATGATGTGCTTCCAATCTTCTCTTTTGTAAATACCACAAGTGTCAGGTGAAGTGAGGTAGCAGTAACCTCTTGGTGACGATAAATGATTTAAATCTTTAAAGAATATATTTTCCTTAAGAGTGTAAAAATCCACTCCATCCCATTTTAAATATTTTTTCATGATCACTTTTATATTTGCCTCTAAACCTTTAAAATATGCCCAAATCTGCACTGATTCAGATAAATAAACAGTAGCCTAATGGGGCTTTGACCATTGCCTAAAACCTGGAATTACCCGGATGTGCCTCCAGGTCACGTGATTTCAACCCACCTATAAAAAACCTTGATGGAGGCTTTTAGAGCGCTTAATATGTAGAATAGAGCGAATTCCATTACCTCCATTGTTAGCTGACTCTAGCTAGCATTTATCTAGAATACATAAACAAATAAAAACATGTGTCCTTGTCTCACATAAAGATTGTGGATGATAGACAAAATTTCAAAAAAACTTTTATAACTGTGCAAGTGTAACACACCTTTGAGTAGTGCAGCCAATATTTGAATCAACTCAACCATAGTAGTAATGCTAACTGAGCAGTTTGCTCCTAACTGCTATTACAACCATTGCTTCTGTTGCTCCAAGATAACAACTTTCTCATGCACTCTATAAACTAGTTTTCCTCATCAATGTTTAGACTTATTTTATTTATTTATTTTTTTACAATTTTTGTAGCACATCAACAACAAAAATAAGACAAAATAAATACAAACACAAGAAATCTTCTCTTTTAACAAATAGTTCTAGTTAAAACATTTTTTTTTATTTGAACAAACCTAAAACAAGAAAATGAGGGAACAAATCAAACGCCTATCAGTTCACTTTTATATGCAAAACATTTTTTTTATTTGAACAAACATAAGACAAGAAAACGAGGGAACAGATCAAACGCCTATCAGTTCACTTTTATATGCAATATCTTCTTTAAAATGTATGTTATTCTTGCCGAAGGTAGCACTAACTTTTGATTCATCCATTGCCTAATAATAATATGTTTGGCTAGACTTTCATTATCAATGCAAGACATTTCTTTGCAGTCACTACACACCAAGTTATGTTTGTTAATTTTTACTATATTTATGCTTATCTGGATATAATCCCAACAGAAAAAAAAATTGGATCCAGTGTGATTTTATTTTTTTACATTTTTTTATTTTTTTAAGAAGTAACTCCTTCAATTACATAATGTATCTCTTCCCAAAATGTTTTAATCACCCTACATGACCTGAAATAATGTTCCTTTAGCTTCTGTATATTAAAAACAGGTATAAGGGATATGTTGTTATATTTGATTCCGCCGGTGTCACATAAATTCTAATTAGCCATTTGTATTGGAATAATTTTAGTTAGAGCATTGTAAACCATTATTAAAGTTGAAAATAGAAGTAATGAGTTTCAAACTTTAGGAAATAACAGCATCACTCCAATTATCGCCTGCTTCCAATAAACCCCTCGTCCTCTTAGCTCAGGTAATGAATGCCCCGGCTATAAGAAAAGCATTTACAGTAAATAACTTACAGCAGAATGACATACTGCATGTTATGAATCGAATTCTGGATGAATGTTTATACATATTTTAAATGTTTCAGAACGCTTTATATTGCATTATGAATTTAATGTCAGTTTTGTGGCAGTCATAACGTTTAACCCCACAACCCGTACCCTCAATATTACTGTTACTGCTAATTCTCAAAATGGCTGATTTGACCTCCTGCATATCTTGTCTCTCTTCAAGGAGCTTCCTCCACTTGGGAGCCGGGTTGAGCGTGGGCCTGAGCGGGCTGGCGGCCGGCTTTGCCATCGGCATAGTGGGTGACGCGGGCGTCAGGGGCACGGCTCAGCAGCCGCGGCTTTTTGTGGGCATGATCCTCATCTTGATTTTCGCCGAAGTCTTGGGTCTCTACGGGCTCATCGTCGCCCTCATTCTGTCCACGAAATAAACCCAGCCCCAACATCTCCACTACAAGATCTGTTCTTGACGTGTCGCTGCCGGGGAATAAAAAGTGTAAATTGTGTGTGTGTGTGTGTGTGGGGGGGGGGGGGGGGAGAGAAAAAATTGTAAAATGTCTGCAACACTAGTTGGAAGAAGAGAAGATGAAGTGAAAATGTCCCATGATAGGGTCTCAATGTGTACAAATTTGATAGTCAACTTGTAAATGCGCAATGTAGTGATTTGTCTGTTGTGTGTGTGTGTGTGCGCGCAAGTTTGTTTCAAAATAGTTGTATGATAAAGATTCCTTTCCCCCCACACCACTTATTTGGGGCCTCGAGGCTGACTGCGGCAGCTCTGTCTTATAGAGCTGACCAAAGGGCCGTGCAGCTTTTCCTCCTCCAAACTGGGAGTTGCATAAATCTTGAGGATCTATTTGTACAAATGTATGGACCTTTTCTTTTTTTTTTTCCGCCACTGATTTTATTTATAAAAAAATGTCCATTAAATTGTTGAAATGCATCAAGTCTTTAACTTCCCAGGATATATATATATATATATAAATAACGTAAAGATAACTAGATAGATTTTCTGCACTGTGGGTTATTTGTGCTAAGTGGTTGGAAATATTCTGGATGTAATTGCTTCAAATCATTACAAATGCCTTTTAGTGTGTCGCTGTCTGGGTGGCAGGTGTGTGTAGCTGTATTCAAAATCTATGACGCAAACATTCTCCAAACTTGTGTGTGTTGCTGTAGTACTGATGTTTGCATTAAAGGGGTGTGTGCCCAGTTTTGGGTCTCAAGCATATTTTCCAAACATTGCATCTCCCCTTCAGCGCGCTCTCTCTTGTCCTCTTCTTCTATTCCTTACATTCCAGCTGTCCTGCATGGATTTGAGTGTTTCCTTACTATTATTGGATGTAAAGCTGAAGGGTTGCAGGAAATGTTTTCCAGTTTACTCTCCCCCATAAAACTGTTTGGATCATTTGGAGCTGTTCAATTGTCATTACAATCCTGTACTGCCCACTGCTATTATCCTCATGTGTCCACAAGCAAATTAAAGAATCCAACTTAGATTTGCGTGGCTTCCCAACACAGTCAAAGCTTGTTAAATATTTCCTTTTGTGTTCTTGTTCAGGTTTGGCTATTCCCAGTACAATTGTTCCACACAATTATAGTATCTGTTAGATTTCACACAGCAGTGATTCTCACCTTAAGCACTGTAGCTGCACCTGTTCTATTAGAATGTTTCTTGGTAGCAAAACTTAATATATAGCCATGATAATAGCTCTTTTGAAAATAAAATAAAATATATTTGAAAAAATAATTCAGTTGTGAAAATGTAATCAAATTACCGTACTATATCGAATCTTAAGTTTTTCAATGGCTTTTGTCTCCGGTATCTAAAGTTATATTTTCACTTTGCAGTAATTAAATGTGACCTTTTAATTCTACAACACAATACATAAATGAATTATACATTTATTAGTGAGCAAGACCTAAGATTGACATATCTGCACAGTAGTCGTGGTCCATCAATTATTAACAATGCAGTGTTGAGCGACGCTTGCTTAGGCGGCCTGCAGGCTGCTGAGGAGAGTCTGCGTAATGCTGCTAATGGCACTGAAGGTGGCGCTGTCTGGGAATGACTTTAGGAAGTCTTTGCCTTCCTCTATGCAGGTGCTGAGCTTCGGGTCCAAGGGCACGGAACCTGAATGGGATAGTGATGACTTAAAACAAGTACGGTGATGCTAATTTCTTACAGCGTCGTATAATTAAAATATTTCTATTGTACTTAAAAGGATAACTACTGGTCTTCCTGAGCATCAGACTTAAACATATATACATCGTATATGTACTTTTAACACATTTCCAAGTTGTTGCTGCCTTGCCGTCCTTAAATTCTGGGGCGCATGTGACCTTTGGGATGCGTTATCAGTGTCATGCTTCAAACCCCACTTCAAAAAGATGTGCACTATACAAAACATTCTTGGTGTAGCCATTAATCCCGACTTCTTTATTTTGATGAGTAAAAGTTAGCACAAATTGTTTTATTCCTTTTTGTTTTGTAGGTTAAAGTGTTTTATATATTGTGCTCCTGATTAATGATGCTGATCAATTTAAAGAACAAGGGGATGGGTCTTAACGCAGAGGACAAATTTCACCACACCTAGTGTGTGTGTGACAATCATTGGTACTTTGAATTTTTATTGAGTTTATTTAATTGAATTTGTCAGTATCAAATGGTTTAAGTGGGTCAAAAATGTTTGTAGTTTGTAAAAAAAAGTATATTCTGGGGGAATGTCAGGCAAATCGATGAATTTTAAAGTTATTTGTAAATTGATCTATATTTATTTTTTCTTTAATGTTTTGCAGAGGTGTACTTATAACCCATTTTATAGACAAATGATACTATTTGTAGTTGCGTGGAGAGGGGGGGGGGGGGGCACAACAAAAAATATTTGAGAACTGCTGCACTGTTAAAAGTGTGGCTAATAATTAAAGAGTAGTGACACTTAGTGGCTGGAAGCTGACATTACATCTCACCAAGGAAAACTGAGCCTGTGAGTTTGGCCAACTCCTCACCACCACCTTTGGAGAAAATATTGCTGCATTCCTAAAAAAAAGAAAGAAAAACAAATAGATTTAAAAAAATGCTCTGACAAAGAACTAAAAAAGCGAACTCACAGAGCAATGCGGGCAAACAAAGCCGCTCATGTTCTCTATGATGCCGAGGATCCGCACTCCTGTTTTCTTGCAGAAAGTGACCTCTCGTCTCACATCCCCTGTTGAAACCGCCTGTAAGACAACATGGGCCCCCTTTACACTGCACACCAAATGGGATTTTTTTTCCCCACAAGTGACACAGAGCAACTTTTTTTGCCAGTCCAAACGCTCCAAGAATGCTTCAAATCTGATCTGTTTGCAGCCGATTCACACCACATCAGAAAGCAGTCCAGATCCGATTTGTAATCTGATCTCTTCAAACTTCAGTCTCAACACAATGAGACCTGAATGAGACCAATATGTGACTTTTTAGTCAGCTTTGGGCTAGCTACATCATTCTTGTGCGAGGGTAAAGACCAAAAGTGCGCAAATAATATGCTACATGTAATATAGGAATATATATTTTGATTCAGAAGAAATAGCGATTGTTATAGGACCGCAGTTGACGCTGTGGCGCATTTGCTTACATGTGAGTTGAAAAATAAAGCTAACGTTGATCCACGCTGATGTCCGTGCTTCCTCTACTTAACAGCCATAAAAAGATTAGAACCCTCCGAAATATATCTAACTATATACATCCATTCATACATTATATTTCTTGAATTGCTTTTCACATTAAAAAAAAAAGTTATTTTTAGATGTGGCGGTCCATATCAATGGTGGCAACTTTTATTTTGTGGAAGTAGTAGTAGCGACTTCCTTGTTCATTTACAGAATCCGGTCAACTTCCTTTGTTTTTACTTTATTGAAGAGTGCATGCAAGTGACGTCGAGGCCACAATGTGATACGGATCACATTTCACTTGCAGTATAGGAAGAAATCGGATTCCCGCCACTTACGCCTGCAGTGTAAACATAGTCATAATGTCAGAAGACGCCATGTGAGATGCGCTGTGTACCTGTGGTGTGGTGACCAAAACAGCTCCATCCACTTGCTTGTGCTTCTTGATGTTCTCCAAGATGGCCAAATGTTCATCAGAGGTGCCCGGTGGCGTATCCACCAGCAGCACGTCCAGCTCGCCCCATGCCACATCTGACACAAACTGGCCAATCATAGCTACAGGGGCAAAAGACTAGGATTAGGTATAGTTCTATTAGCCATCATATCTATACCTGTAGATACCTGTTTTCTTGGGGCCTCTCCACACCACAGCTTCATCCGGGTCATCCAATAGGAAGCCAATGGACATAAGGGCGAGGTTTTTCTCCGCATCGGCGTAGACTGGCACCCACCCCATGTCACACTGGTGCACATCGGGTCGACCCACGCTCAGCATGCGTGGAATACTGGGGCCGCACAAATCCACGTCCAGGATGCCAACCTGTGAGGTTTAGATGTTAGTTGTTATTGAATGGCTAGTTACCACCTGGAGTGAAATAATGAACTATTACAGGCCTTTTTCCCAGCATGCCTCAGGGCAAGAGCCAGCTCAGAGGTTATGGTGCTCTTCCCCACGCCTCCTTTTCCTGACAGAACCAAGACGATGTGCCGCACTTGGGCCAGGCTGCCATCTGGAAGATAAACACAGGTTGTGTTTTTATTATTTCCATCATTAATAATATGTTTTAATGCGCAGGTATCAAACTCAAGGCCCGGGGGCCAGATGTGGCCTGCAAAAGGCTGGAAATAATATGCTGTATTAAAGTACTTTTTGGCAAAATGTATTTGTTATTTTAATTTTGACAGAAAAAAAATACTGCAATTATATTAGAGGTGGGAATCTTTGGGCACCTCACGATTCGATTCCGATTCTTCGGATGGTGATTCGATTCAACACGTTTCTTGCAATATATTATTTGGTATATACATTTTACTCAAACCTTTTCGAAACAAAAGCTCCTATTGGCTGCTGACATATGATTTATTCGCACAGTGTTAAAAACGTCTTTTTTTCCATGTGTTTTTTATCTTTTTTATTTACAAAAATTCCAGAATGTTAATCTAATTAAAGAAAATAGAGCAAACCGAACTCCAACCCAATCCGAGCTTCAAAATACTCAGGGTAAAAATTTACAAAGCTATTGAGAAAACATAAAAATATCATACTAAAAAAAGGAAAAACTAAATTTGCTAAACAACAGTATCAATAATATTTATTTTATGTTTTTAATCCAAAAAAGGATTATTGTAAAACGACCATTACTGGGAAATGGATATCCCAGGAGAGCCCAACTTTGAAGCAATGGATGGAAATCACAATGGACATATATCAAATGGAGAAGATAACTGCTTTTATTAATTATAAATTGGAGAAATTACTTCATACTGGGAAAACTGGGTCAATTATGTCACGCCCCCATAAGCCTGATTTTATTTTCTCAAATTAGTGATTGTACTGTTTAAAAAAAAAAAAAAAGATTACTCCCTATAGGTCTATATATATTTTTGAAATTATTATTATCTGTTTATATTGTTGTATTTTGTTTCTGATTATTATTTTTTATTTATTTACTTAATTGATTTATCTGTAAATATTATTATTACTTCGTTTTGTTTGCTAGCTGTTTTTTTCTATTTATTGTCTAAATATTTTGCCATTTAGGGCAGACAATAGATATATGACGTATGCAAATATGATTTAATGGATAGGAATGTCTGATGCTGGATGTCAATAAAATTTAAATGACAAAAAAAAGATTATTTAATAAAAGCATAATTGGTCGGAAAAAATTTAATTGTATCGATTCTCGAAAATTTGTAATCGATTTACAAGCGGAATTAATACAAATATTGATTTTTATTATTATTTTACATGCAACAAAATAGACCAAGCATTATTTTGGGGGTTATTACAAAAAAACAAAAAAACATAAATATCTGCTTTGTCACCGTGACTTTCAATTTCAAAGCAAGTTATCCATCAAACTGTTGGTAAATGATAATAAACACAATTGCCTATGCAAACGAGGCTATTATACATATAAAGTGGCCCTCCATAACTAGAGTGGGGTCCTCACTATAAAACGAGTTTGACACCCCTGTTTTTAATGTTTGAAGAAGGCAGTGAAGCACCACCGTCACGTCAGCTGCGTCCACGTTTTGTCACCGGACACCACAAATTCCACAAAAGTAGGTTGAAGTTTATTTAGAGTCCTTGTGAAAGTGTGTCACAGCCAATGACGCTAATTTTATCCGTTGGGTTGACAGGAATATATATATATAAACACATTTCCTGTTACTGTTAGCTAACACTACCCGATTTCTTAACTTACTGTACACACTATAAGTTTTGCGTCTTATTTTCATGTTATTAACTGCTGGAACACAAAATATTTACACAAATCAATAAGTTAATAGCAACTTACCATTGTTTTGTTCCATAACTGTTATTTTAACAATTAAACTGCATCCATGCGCATTATAGTAGTAGCCGAATACTTCCGTAAATGGTCGCCTGACTTGGCCAATCACATGGCGCAGGCAACACCAACTCCACCAATGAGAGTGCCTTACGGTGCGTTCATGTGCTCTGAAGATGCTCGTATTTTAAAATGGAAACTGCATGAAGAACTAAATGAGGCAATTCCTGAAGGAATTGCGTGTGAATGCTCCAATGCTGGAGTCGACATGACGTTAGTATGAATGTAAGAATAGTTTGAATGTTGGAATGGTTTGAATGATGAAGAGTTTGAATTTCCAGGAAAACCGGAATTTGGTTTGGAACTTGGGAACGTGTTAGTCTGAATCTCCAGGATGAGTGGAAGGTGTTAATGTTGGAATGATTTGAATAGGTTGAAAATGTGGGAATTGTGCTACTTGGAAAAATGTCCCATTCATTTCAATGGGAACTTTCTGGAAATTTGGGAAAAGTGGGATTTTTTGAAAATGATTAGGAGCACGAATGTCCTAAATGAGCTGAATTGGCTGATGTTGGAATTGTTTAAATCGGGCAAGAAGTGTTGAAGTAGTAAATGGTATTAGGGAATTTTGGGAAAATCGGAACTTGGAAAAAGGGTAGTTTGAATTTCCAGAATGGTGGAATGTGTTGAAGGTGGAATGGTTTGAATGGGTTGAAGAATGTGGTAGTTGTGGAAGTTTGAAAATTGGCCAATTCATTTTAAATGGGGAAAATGCATGAATAGGACGTTCTTCAAAGTTCCACAACTCCCACATTTTTCATCTGATTCAACTGTTCCAACTTCAAAATATTGAAGACAGCTTGTTCAGGAATTGTGTGCGCTACTTCAGTGTTTTTCAGCCACTGTGCCGCGGCACACTAGTGTGCTGTGAGATATTGTTTGGTGTGGCGTGGGAAATTATGTAATTTCACCTAATTGGGTTAAAAATATTATTTGCAAACCAGTAATTATTGTCTGTGCTGTCAAGCTGCCCACTGCTCCCCAAGGGGATGAGTCAAATGCAGAGGTCAAATTTCACCACATCTAGTGTGTGTGTGACAATCATTGGTACTTTAATCTTAATCTTAATCTTTAAGAGCTCGGCAGAGTAGCTGTGTAATACTCTTCCATATCAGTAGGTGGCAGCAGGTAGCTAATTGCTTTGTAGACGTCAGGAACATGATTTGTCGTGATCACAATGTACAGATGACAGCGGGAGGCAGTGTGCAGGTAAAAAGGTATCTAATGCTTAAACCAGTGGTTCTTAACCTTGTTGGAGGTACCGAACCCCACCAGTTTCATATGCGCATTCACCGAACCCTTCTTTAGTGAAAAATAAAAATAAAAACATTTTTCAAATTCAAGACAAAGTTATGTTTTTGGTAACACTTTAGTATGGGGAACATATTCTAAGTAACAAAGACTTAATTTAGAGTTTTTTGGACACGAAGGGAACATATTCTAAGTAACAAACACTTAATTTAGAGTTAGTTGGTTAGGATTAGGGTTAGGGTTATAATAAGGCCATGCCGAATAAGGCATTAATAAGTACTTAATAATGACTAGTTAAGAGCCAATATGTTACTAATTTGCATGTTAATAAGCAACTAATTAATGGTGAATATGTTCCCCATACTAAAGTGTTACCATGTTTTTTTACTGGTGCACAAAATGAACCGTGCATGAACATCACCTTGTTCAAACAACAAAACCAACACAGTGCAGAAACTCACAACAAATTACGCACTTGCAAATCAGTCTGACTTCTGCTGTTGCCATATCCGTTATACGCCGATAGGGAGAAGTTTTTATTTACGCGATGAGTCGGGTGTGTTTTGACCTCCGCCGAACCCCTGAGGCCGACTCACCGAACCCCTAGGGTTCGATCGAACCCAGGTTAAGAACCACTGGCTTAAACCAAAAATAAACAAAAGGCATTGAAGCTTCGGGATGACTATGCAAAACGAAAATAAAACTGAACTGGCTGCAAAGTAAACAAAAACAGAATGCTGGACGACAGCAAAGACTTACAGCCTGTGGCGCAGACGCCGTCCACAAAGTACATTACTACATGACATGACAATCAACAACAAAATAGGAGCGCCAGACAAGAACTAAAACACTACACACAGGAAAACACCAAAATACTCAAAATAAGTCAGTGTGATGTGACAGGTGGTGACAGTACACCATACTTGCCAACCTCCCGTTTTTAGCGGGAGACTCCCGGTATTCAGAGCCTCTCCCGATAACCTCCCGGCAGAAATTTTCTCCCGACAAACTCCCGGTATTCAGCCGGAGCTGGAGGCCACGCCCCCTCCAGCTCAATGCGGACCTGAGTTGGGACAGCCTGTTCTCACGTCCGCTTTCCCACAATATAAACAGCTTGCCTGCCGAATGATGTCATAACTGTAGAATGATCGAGGGCGAGTTCTTGGTTTCTTATGTGGGTTCATTGTTAGGCAGTTTCCTTAACGTCCTCCCAGCGTGGTAACAACACACAACAACAGCAGTCACGTTTAGTCTACCGTAAAGCAGTTCTTCTGCCGTAAACAGCAATGTTGTGACACTCTTAAACAGGACAATACTGCCATCTACTGGAACACTGAAATTCAAGTATTTCTTTTATTTATATGTATAATAAAATAAATAAATATATATATATATATATATATATATATATATATATATATATATATATATATATATATATATATATATATATATGTATGTATGTATGTATGTATGTATGTATGTATGTATGTATGTATGTATGTATGTATGTATGTATGTATGTATGTATGTATGTATGTATATATATATATATATATATATATATATATATATATATATATATATATATATATATATGAAATACTTGAGTTGGGGAATTCTAGCTTAAATATATTCCCCTCTTAACCACGCCCCCACCCCCCACCTCCCGGTATCGGAGGTCTCAAGGTTGGCAAGTATGCAGTACACCTACTTTGAGACAAGAGCTATAGTGATGCATGCTTGGTTATGGTTTGAATTTGTATCCAACAATTGCGAGAACGACTTTTTACCGTCGATATCGGGTGCTGAGTTTCATTTTTTAATGTTCTCTGCCGGTGGTGTGCCTTGGGATTTTTTCAATGAAAAAAAATGTGCCTCGGCTCAGAAAAGGTTGAAAAACACTGCTCTACTTCAACAATTCTAAAAAAATGTTTTAAAAAATTCCAAGATTTCAAGTTCACCTTCAGCATTGGAGCATTCACACGCAATTGCCTCATCTAGTTTATTTATTAAAATCTAATTTAACCTAACCGAAATATTGCAGTCGTGTGCACCTATTGAAAACGAGTCACTCAAACGCAACCTCTCCGCCCCTGAGGTGTTATCCAATGAGGTGACGGCGGAGGCGTGGCCAAGTAATGTTTACGTCTGGCCCGCAGAGCTTGAGAAGTGGGCCACCTCCGTGTAAAGATCACCTGTCACAGTAGAGGCACCCGGATAGTCCGATGAGTCACTGCAAGACAGGCGACAAGAAGACTTCAGTGAGGTAGGACTGCTTCTAAATATTTAAAAGCTCTTTTAAAATGCGGCTCAAGCCAACCAGACATCCATCCATCCATCCATTTCCTACCGCTTATTCCCTTTGGGGTCGCGGGGGGCGCTGGAGCCTATCTCAGCTACAATCGGGCGGAAGGCGGGGTACACCCTGGACAAGTCGCCACCTCATCGCAGGGCCTGACACAGATAGACAGACAACATTCACACTCACATTCACACACTAGGGCCAATTTAGTGTTGCCAATCAACCTATCCCCAGGTGCATGTCTTTGGAAGTGGGAGGAAGCCGGAGTACCCGGAGGGAACCCACGCAGTCACGGGGAGGACATGCAAACTCCACACAGAAAGATCCCGAGCCCGGGATTGAACCCGAGACTACTCAGGACTTTCGTATTGTGAGGCAAACGCACTAACCCCTCTGCCACCGTGCTGCCCGCCAACCAGACATTAGTCTCATGTATAATGCAATGTAGTGCAACATGTGCTTAGCATACAAATTTGGTTTGGTTATTTAAAGTCATTTATTATACTATTTTGAATTATATTATTTACCTCGCCCATATTCCCTGCTCACGAGTCAGCTGTCCAGATGATGCATTTAGAGTATTTAGGCCAAAGCCCACTTAAAGAGAAACTGGCTCCAGACTAACTAATCTAAATTGTTGGCAATTATCTTCTGCACCTGTTAAGCAAAGAAGCCACCAGCTGCTGTCCGAGCAAGACATGCATGTATTGCTCGGCATATAGCTTGTATACCAAAATGCAAACATAAAGAGTTAAAAGTATGGCTGTTCATGCACGCTTGACCTCATTCCTGCACATGTGCACTTGCACTAGCAGACATCTTGCCCCAGTAGCAAAGCAGAAGGTTGGCTTTAGAGGTGGCACAAATACGCATGCGTCCTGCTGCCAATTGTGACACATGGTGCTCCCCTCACATATGCTGGCTAAACGTAGAGGGGAAAAAAATCCATACAGTTGATTCAGGATAAAGAACAATACAACAATGAGAATAAAACACAGAGAAAGTAGGTCGACAGGTGCCTTCATGGTCTGCTGGTTACTCAGAGCTTCCATGCTGAGGAGAGGACGGAGCGGCCGGGCTCGACATTTGGCCTGGACTGAAATGCGGCGCGGGACGGATTCCTTGGCGGTTATGACGACGACATGCGGAGAAGACGACCGGGAAAGGCGGACAACAACGCAGGTAGACCAACACAAGGCATTATTATGTCACACTTTTTAGTCTGTAGTAGTGGTTCTTAACCTGGGTTCGATTGAACCCTAGGGGTTCGGTGAGTCGGCCTTAGGGGTTCGGCGGGTCAAGACACACCCGACTCATCGTGTAAATAAAAACTTCTCCCTATCGGCGTATTATGGATACCACCAAACAATGTTGCCTCTACTTTTCCATCTGATTTGCAGGTGTGTAATTTGTTGTGAGTTCATGCACTGTGTTGGTTTTGTTCTTTGAACAAGGTGATGTTCATGCACAATTCATGTTGTGCGCCAGTAAAAAAAAACATGTAACTTTGTCTTGAATTTGAAAAAAATAATAATTGTATTTTTCACTAAAGAAGGGTTCGGTGAATGCGTATATGAAACTGGTGGGGTTTGGTACCTCCAACAAGGTTAAGAACCACTGGTCTATAGTGAGAATTGCTGATCATCCAAGCATCTTTCATTAGTCATTCCTGCATTAAATTGAAGCTTGGAATGTTTATCCCACTCCTTTTCCAACCTATTGTGACGAAGAGGTGATGGGGTCAGTTGTCACAATGTTATTTTAAAAGGAAAACTCCTATATTGGTAAATGGGTAATACTTGTATAGCACTTTTCTACCTTCAAGGTACTCAAAGCGCTTTGACACTATTTCCACATTCACACATTCACACACTGAGGACGGGAGTTGCCATGCAAGGCCCTAAGCATGACCCATCAGGAGTAAGGGTGAAGTGTCTTGCTCAAGGACACAACGGACATGACTAGGTTGGTAGAAGGTGGGGACCGAACCAGGAACCCTCAGGTTGCCGGCACAGCCACTCTCCCAACTGTGCCATGCCGTCCCCATTGTATTGTATTGACAAGTTGACAAATGCATAACTTAATGCACCCGCAGACTAAATGAGCACGGGACACATGTTTAGTCCAGCCTACTATACATGTCAGTGCTTCTCAAACTTTTTCATCTAGTGGTATGCCAAAGAATCAATTAAATATTTAAACCCAGTGTTACTGTTCAAACTGTGTGTAATGTTAGACTGGCCAAAAATATTAAATATACTTGTTAAACAAAACGACGGCCTTGTTTTTTATGATTACTTAGGCCTACTATGCTACTCTATATTTAATGTTGGCCATTATGGTGGTAATTGGAGAGCCAAGTATTTTCTGAGGTGAAAAAAGTTGGAGAACCACTGATGTAAACAATAGCTTTCCCTTCACACTTTTTAGGGGAACAATAGTTTTGTTATAAGACTTAAGACAAATACTGACGAGATGGATATTTACAATTTGTCATGAAAAACACAACAAAAAGTCATCTCGCCACAAGTTGTCGTCTTACTCTAGAGAAGACGATGTAGGTGAGCTCTGATACTTATTTCTGTAAATTTCCTTCCAACAATTTGAGAGACGGCACACTCTAGTGGCAATATAAAACAAACAACAACAACCGGCCCCTTCTCCCCCTATCTTGCAAAAGTGAGTACAACCCTCACATGTTGTATCTGTATCTTATTGACCATTCTCTATTTCATCTGTTTACTGCAGTGTTTTTCAACCACTGTGCCGCGGCACACTAGTGTGCCGTGAGATACAGTCTGGTGTGCCGTGGGAGGGAGATGTTCTAATTTCACATATTTGGGTTAAAATAATTTTTTGCAAACCAGTAATTATAGTCTGCAAATTATGTGTTGCTGTTGTTGAGTGTCGGTGCTGTCTAGAGCTCGGCAGAGTAACCGTGTAATACTCTTCCATTTCAGTAGGTGGCAGCCGGTAGCTAAATGCTTTGTAAATGCAGAGAGGTGTCAGAAAGGTGTCTTATGCTTAAACCAAAAATAAACAAAAGGTGAGTGCCCTTAAGAAAAGTAATTGAAGCTTAGGGAAGGCTATGCAGAACAAAACTAAAACTGAACTGGCTACAAAGTAAACAAAAACAGAATGCTGGACGACAGCAAAAACTTACTGTGGAGCAAAGACGGCGTCCACAATGTACATCTGAACATGACATGACAATCAACAATGTCCCCACAGAGAAGGATAAAAAGCAACTGAAATATTCTTGATTGCTAAAACAAAGTAGATGCGGGAATTATCGCTCAAAGGAAGACATGAAACTGCTACAGGAAAATACCAAAAAAAGAGAAAAAGCCACCGAAATAGGAGCGCAAGACAAGAACTAAAACACTACACACAGGAAAACATCAAAAAACGCAAAATAAGTCACGGTGTGATGTGACAGGTCGTGACAGTACACCTACTTTGAGACAAGAGCTATATTGATGCATGGTTGGTTATGGTTTAAAGTCATATCCAACAATTGCGACAATGACTTTAAACTGTCAACTAAGTTTATGATTTCTGCTGGTGGTGTGCCTCCGGATTTTTGCAACGCAAAAAATGTGCCTTGGCTCAAAAAAGGTTGAAAAACATTGGTTTACTGTACTGTGTGTGTCCATTTTATCAATACTATAATACTTTTTATTTATTTATTGTTATAGTTATACTCCAGTATTTACTAATTCCTCTTCTATTTTTTCAGTATTTATTGATGCTAATGTTTTTACAAATCCTGTACTTATTTAACATTTTTTTACTGAGCAAATATTTTATTTATGTAAACCACACTCCTTTATTTATCTATTTATTATTCATCACTGAATAAGGTCTCAACGGTTATGCATCCTTATCCTTTTACTATTAAAATAACTGGTACATGTTGAACACAGGAAGGCACCAAACTAGCACCAAACTAGCACTAACTGCTACACGGAGGAAAGAGGCAGGATTAAAAAAAGATCCGCTTCCTCTTACTCCTTTTCGTTTGAATAGTGTACAGGTAACTGTAAACATGTGATGTACGTCCATGTAAATTGTTCTGCATGTTCGAAAACAACCTACATCAATACCATTTTTACTGCAATATCTTCTGCAGGGACAGTACTATAGAAGTGTTTTTATACTTCAGAGCAGTGGTTCTCAAATATAAATACAGTAGCGTAGTAGGCCTAAGTATTCATTAAAAACAAGGCCGCTGTTTTATTTAATATTTTTGGCCAGTGTAACATTACACGCTAAAAATGTCAATTTAACAAATGACAAGGCGCTTCATGTGGAATTTTACCTCCAGCTCCATCACTGTTTAGGATGTAATAGCAAATGTCACATGACTAAGCTGCCTGCTTTGTAAGCTAGATGTATTGGGTTCTATCACCAGTGTGAGTTGTGGCTGAAATGTTTGCGGATTTATGTACAAAAAAATGTTTTGCATCCAAAATAACTCTCAATTAGGTCCAAAATATTAATTTAATTAAATCCAAGTTTAGTTTAAATAGTATAAAAATCTGCTTCGGGAACCCATTTCACTGCAGAAGACTAACAAGATTTTTGATGAAATATGTAACTCTGACTAAAGAAACAGACCAAAACAATATCTGCGACATAGAATACTGGTTCTCAAAGTACAAACCCTGTTTCCATATGAGTTGGGAAATTGTGTTAGATGTAAATATAAACGGAATACAATGATTTGCAAATCATTTTCAACCCATATTCAGTTGAATATGCTACAAAGACAACATATTTGATTTTCAAACTGATAAAAAATTCTTTTTTTTTGCAAATAATCATTAACTTTACAATTTGATGCCAGCAACATGTGACAAAGAAGTTGGGAAAGGTGGCAATAAATACTGATAAAGTTGAGGAATGTTCATCAAACACTTATTTGGAACATCCCACAGGTGAACAGGCAAATTGGGAACAGGTGGGTGCCATGATTGGGTATAAAAGTAGATTCCATGAAATGCTCAGTCATTCACAAACAAGGATGGGGCGAGGGTCACCACTTTGTCAACAAATGCGTGAGCAAATTGTTGAACAGTTTAAGAAAAACCTTTCTCAACCAGCTATTGCAAGGAATTTAGGGATTTCACCATCTACGGTCCGTAATATCATCAAAGGGTTCAGAGAATCTGGAGAAATCACTGCACGTAAGCAGCTAAGCCCATGTACCTTCGATCCCTCATGCTGTACTGCATCAACAAGCGACATCAGTGTGTAAAGGATATCACCACATGGGCTCAGGAACACTTCAGAAACCCACTGTCAGTAACAACAGTTGGTCGCTACATCTGTAAGTGCAAGTTAAAACTCTACTATGCAAGGCGAAAAACGTTTATCAACAACACCCAGAAACGCCGTCGGCTTTGCTGGGCCTGAGCTCATCTAAGATGGACTGATACAAAGTGGAAAAGTGTTCTTTGGTCTGACGAGTCCACATTTCAAATTGTTTTTGGAAACTGTGGACGTCGTGTCCTCCGGACCAAAGAGGAAAAGAACCATCCGGATTGCTACAGGCGCAAAGTTGAAAAGCCAGCATCTGTGATGGTATAGGGGTGTATTAGTGCCCAAGACATGGGTAACTTACACATCTGTGAAGGCACCATTAATGCTGAAAGGTACATACAGGTTTTGGAGCAACATATGTTGTCATCCAAGCAACGTTACCATGGACGCCCCTGCTTATTTCAGCAAGACAATGCCAAGCCACATGTTACATCAACGTGGCTTCATAGTAAAAGAGTGCGGGTACTAGACTGGCCTGCCTGTAGTCCAGACCTGTCTCCCATTGAAAATGTGTGGCGCATTATGAAGCCTAAAATACCACAACGGAGACCCCCGGACTGTTGAACAACTTAAGCTGTACATTAAGCAAGAATGGGAAAGAATTCCACCTGAAAAGCTTAAAAAATGTGTCTCCTCAGTTCCCAAACGTTTACTGAGTGTTGTTAAAAGGAAAGGCCATGTAACACAGTGGTGAACATGCCCTTTCCCAACTACTTTGGCACGTGTTGCAGCCATGAAATTCTAAGTTAATTATTTGCAAAAAAAAAAAAAAAGTTTATGAGTTTGAACATCAAATATCTTGTCTTTGTAGTGCATTCAATTGAATATGGGTTGAAAAGGATTTGCAAATCATTGTATTCCGTTTATATTTACATCCAACACAATTTCCCAACTCATATGGAAACGGGGTTTGTAAGAATTATAGTGAAGGGAGAAGTTTGGCGCCACTGTCATTAGTTTTCTAAAAAATGTGGCCCCTAGAAAAATTTAGTTGAGTATCCCTGGTGTATAGCTTGTATATTGATTGAACATGCACTGAACATGCGTCAACAGATATCGGTCCGATGTCAGCTAAAAAACAAGTATTGAATGATATCGGCTTGCATGTAAAATCTCAGATTTAAGTTCTTATACAAGCAGTCCTGCAGCACGTTTGGTCTTGTCTTGTATTTTAGTCAGGTCATTTACAATAGGTAAACATGGTAGGCTATAGCAGTGGTCCCCAACCACCGGGCCGCAGCCCGGCCCGCGGACCGATTCGTACCGGGCCGCGCAAGAAATTTAAAAAAAATATATATATATATTTATTTATTTTTTTTAAAATTAAATCAACATAAAAAACACACTATATACATTATACATCGATATAGATCAATACAGTCTGCAGGGATGCAGTCCGTAAGCACACATGATTGTATTTCTTTATGAAAAAAAAAAAAAAAAAAAAGTCTCCCATCCCCCCGGTCCGTGGGACACATTTTCAAGCGTTGACCGGTCCCCAGCTACAAAAAGGTTGGGGACCACTGGGCTATAGGCTACACAACAGCTAAGTAAACAATAGCACACAAGCCAGACATACGTAATGAGTGTCCTTAATTGAACAATATTGCAGTGTCAAACACCATTTGTCAATATAAACAAGTATCAAATTATAGTTGCATATTACCTACACATCCAAAGTCTCCAAGGGAGAAGCGTATTAGAAAGTATCCAGTAACAAACGTGTCCGCATCATTCAACTTCCTACACCATGAGCTTAACGTCATGAATTATTGTGGCTACACTTTAATTCAAAAGCATAGATCTGTCATAAGATTACTGTTTTTCATACCTACCTTTTTAATTCCACTTGATCAAACCTTTTCTAACATTCCGCTCTACAAAATAATAAAAGTATGTACTATGATCCGTGCTGATACCGTATATCGGATTCGTATCGGTGTCGGCCAACACTCAAGGCGCCAATATCGGTGTCGTATCAGATGTGAAAAAGTTGTATGGGGACATTCCTAGTCATTTTTGTCTAGTCTGGGGCTGCATGAGTGCTGCCGGCACGGTGTAGTTGTGGTTCATTAAAGGAGAAACTGGGCCACAAAGTGATGCTTACACTAAATTTGGACATATTCACCTGCGTTGCCAACAATTTAGAACAGTGAGATTCTGTGGTAGTGGTACACGGGCTCCATCTAGTGGTATGCCAAAAAATAAATCCCTTGATTAAATTACAGTGTTTTATTTTCCTATATTCAAACACAGTGTTACTGTTCAAACTGTGTGTAATGTTACAGTGGGCAAAATATTAAATATAATTGTTGAATAAAGCCTTTGCCAGGTTTTTAATGAATACTTGGGCGTACTACGTTACTGTATGTCAATGGTTGTGTTTGGTGAAAAAAAGTTTGAGAATCACTGATTTAAGTTAAAGTTAAAGTACCAATGATTGTCACACACACACTAGGTGTGGTGAGATTATCCTTTGCATTTGACCCATCACCCTCACCCCCTGGGAGGTGAGGGGAGCAGTGAGCAGCAGCGGTGGCCGCGCCCGGGAATCATTTTTAGTGATTTTACCCCCAATTCCAACCCTTGATGCTGAGTGCCAAGCAGGGAGGTAACGGGTCCCATTTTTATAGTCTTTGGTATGACTCGGCCGGGGTTTGAACTCACAACCTACCCATCTCAGGGCACAAAACTCGTGTATCTCAAATGAAGGTCTCCTGTTGAAATGAATTGAAATCAATGCTTGGTCCCCAAAACAGCACAATTTTAAAATGTAACATGTTTTTTTAAAAAGAAAAACTTTTATACAAGAAATCATGTACAAAACCCAAAACCCCCAATTCCAACCCTTAATGCTGAGTGCCAAGCAGGGAGGTAATGGGTCCCATTTTTATAGTCTTTGGTATGACTCGTCCGGGGTTTGAACTCACGCCCTACCGACATTTAGACCAATATTGTGATGTTGACCCCGTTTCAGTGACTAGTAAATTGATAGATGCTGTACACGGACTACTCTAAAATACCTTACGACGATAAGATGCTTGCTGAAAGCTCCTTGTGTGAAAGACATATTCAGTATTTTTGGAAGGGGTCTAAATGTGACTCTCAACCAATAAGAGAACGCCTCCAAAATATCCTAACCTACGGTCTCGAGGAGTGAGAAAAGTCTTTTAGTCTTGCTTTCTCTGGATCATGGTTACACTTTTATTCTGCGTCAAGTCTGAGGCGGATCAGCTGACGTGCTCCCAGACTGTCCCTGAGGTGACGAGGGAGGCGGCGGAGGAGGCGGCGGAGGTCCCGCCCAGCCTGGTGCCGGTGGTCGGGGAGTCCTTCTGCCAGTGCGTCCAAGAAGACGAGCTGAGCCCAGGCTCGGGCATCACCACAGAATGCCTGTGCGGCGAGGAGGACCACGGTCAGAAGAGCACGAGATGACCTGGTCTCAGTGGGCGGCCCTAAATAACAAACATGTCGCTCTCAGGCTTCCATTGGGTGTGGGACGGCAACGTCAAGTCGTCAGGCGCCTTCCTCAGCTGCGACGACAGGAAGGTGAGTTTCCACTCAGACTACAGCTGCGGCACCGCCGCCATCCGAGGCACCAGGGAGCTGAGCGACGGGCAACACTTCTGGGAAGTCAAGATGACGTCCCCCGTCTATGGAACGGACATGGTATACAGGAGGCGGCCATTGCAATCTGGCGGCTTTTTTCCACATCTGATTTGCGTTGTTCGCATAGATGGTGGGAGTAGGAACCTCCGAGGTCAACCTGGAGAAATTCAAATATAACTTTGGAAGCCTGCTGGGTCACGATGAAGACAGCTGGGGGCTCTCCTACACAGGTGAGAATCCTACATCTACAAACCCAAAACCAGTGAAGTTGGCACGTTGTGTAAATGGTAAATAAAAACAGAATACGATGATTTGCAAATCCTTTTCAACCTATATTCAATTGAATAGACTGCAAAGACAAGATACTAAACTTTATTTTTTGCAAATATTAGCTCATTTGGAATTTGATGCCTGTAACATGTTTCAAAAAAGCTGGCACGAGTGGCAAAAAAGACTGAGAAAATTAAAGAATGCTCATCAAACACTTATTTATAACATTCCACATGTGAACAGGCTAAATTGGGAACAGGTGGGTGCCATGATTGGGTATAAAAGCAGCTTCCATGAAATTCTCAGTCATTCACAAACAAGGATGGGGCGAGGGTCACCACTTTGTGAACAAATGCGTGAGCAAATTGTCCAACAGTTTCAGAACAACATTTCTCAACAAGCTATTGCAAGGAATTTAGGGATTTCACCATCTAAGGCAGGGATGTCAAACATGCGGCCCGTGGGCCGGATCAGGCCCTCGAACAGGTTCAATCCGGCCCGCGAGATGAGTCAGTGTAAAATTGAGCTGCATTTTAAAATTAAATAAACTGTTTTTCTAAATGTGTCCACTGGATGTCGCAATAGCAATTCTGTTAGGCAAGCAAATTGTTTATATTGGGGCGAGCAAGTATACCAAGCAAGAGGTACACAGTAACGGGGCTGGGACTCCTCCCCCCTGACCCAACGTAAAACACACAGGAGTAAAATAAACAATTGGTAACCCCACTTAAAATGCTGCATGAGACACATTGATATGGTTCTGTGAAAATTAGTTTCTTCTGTGAAAATTCAAAGAAAGTGAACAGTGGAAAGACAAATGAGGTAGTTGATACATAGAGGAGTTTTTATTTATGCTTTCTTATGTTTTTTGTTCAATCCTACATGGGCTGTGACTTAAAGTTGAATTGCTTTGTAGATACACTGAGATTAAGTCTAAATTCATTGTGTTCTTCATGGAGTTTTTGAAACTGTACCATTTTTTTCCGCAGATTTTTCAACTAACTTGAATTGTTTTGTCAAGAGGATCATATGTGATATGTCCTTTTTTCAGAATGTGCTTGTTCTATTTTAGGCCAAAGTAAAACCAAGAAAACAATCTGAAGTTGCCGTAGTTGTATTTTAAAGTTATTATGCCATGATTTTACCAGTCCGGCCCACGTAGGAATAGATGGTTCTCCATGCGGCCCCTGAGCTAAAATTAGTTTGACACCCCTGATCTAAGGTCTGTAATATTATTAAAAGGTTTTGAGAATCTGGAGAAATTACTGCACTTAATTACTATTACGTACCTTCGATCCCTCAGGGGATACTGCATCAAAAAGCGTGTGTGTAAAGGATATCACCACATGGGCTCAGGAACACTTCAGAAAACCACTGTCAGTAACTACAGTTGGTCGCTACATCTGTAAGTGCAAGTTAAAACTCTACTATGCAAAGTGAAAGCCATTTATCAACAACACCCAGAAACGCCGCCGTCTAAGATGGACTGCTGCTAAGTGGAAAACAGTTCTGTGGTCTGACGAGTCCACATTTCAAATTGTTTTTGGAAACTGTGGACGTCGTGTCCTCCGGACCAAAGAGGAAAGGAACCATCCGGATTGTTATAGGCGCAAAGTTCAAAAGCCAGCATCTGTGATGGTATGGGGGTGTATTATTGCCCAAGGCATGGGTAACTTACACATCTGTGAAGGCACCATTAATGCTGAAAGGTACATACAGGTTTTGGAGCAACATATGTTGCCATCCAAGCAACGTTATCATGGACGCCCCTGCTTATTTCAGCAAGACAACACCAAGCCACATTTTGCATGTGTTACAACATCATGGCTTCATAGTAGAAGAGTGCAGGTACTAGACTGGCCTGCCTGTAGTCCAGACCTGTCTCTCATTGAAAATGTGTGGCGCATTATGAAGCCTAAATTACTACAATGGAGACCCTGGACTGTTGAACAGCTTAAGCTGTACATCAAGCAAGAATGGGAACGAATTCAACCTGAGAAGCTTAAAAAATCGGTCTCCTCAGTTCCCAAATGTTTACTGAGTGTTGTTAAAAGGAAAGGCCATGTAACACAGTGGTAAAAATGCCCCTGTGCCAACTTTTTTGCAATGTGTTGCTGCCATTAAATTCTAAGTTAATGATTATTTGCACAAAAAAAAAAGTTTCTCAATTAGAACATTAAATATCTTGTCTTTGCAGTCTATTCAATTAAATATAAGTTGAAAAGGATTTCCAAATCATTGTATTCTGTTTTTATTTACGAATTACACAGTATGCCAACGTCACTGGTTTTGTACCGTAAAGTGCTGGCATGCTTGCGTAGACGTTTGCAGCGTTCTGCAAGATTCTGTCTTCTTCAAAGGTCTCTTCCAGCACAAAGGGGACAAAACCAAGTTCTCCTCGCAGTTCGGCCAAGGCTCCATCATTGGAATGCACCTGGACACCTGGCACGGTACTTTGACCTTCTACAAGAATCGACGATGCATAGGTGAGTGGTCTTCCAGGGGACATTTTAAAATTAGACTTTATTGACCCTTATTTCAGGAATTACTGTTACAGCAGCAAGATGATCCAAAAAGTGTTAAATGTTATATATACAGTACAGGCCAAAAGTTTGGACACACCTTCTCCTTCAATGCGTTTTCTTTATTTTCATGACTATTTACATTGTAGATCAGTGGTCCCCAACCTTTTTGTAGCTGTGGACCGGTCAACGCTTGAAGATGTGTCCCATCAAAAAAAAAAAATGTTTTATTTATTTTTTTGGCATAAAGAAATACAATCATGTGTGCTTACGGACTGTATCCCTGCAGACTGTATTGATCTATACTGATATATAATGTATTTAATGTGTTTTTTATGTTGATTTGATTTTTTTTTTTTAAAAACATTTATTTATTTATTTTTTAATTTCTTGTGCGGCCCGGTACCAATCGGTCCACGGTGGTTGGGCACCACTGTTGTAGATTGTCACTGAAGGCATCAAAACTATGAATGAACACATGTGGAGTTATGTACTTAACAAAAAAAGGTGAAATAACTGAAAACATGTTTTATATTCTAGTTTCTTCAAAATAGCCACCCTGTGCTCTGATTACTGCTGTGCACACTCTTGGCATTCTCTTGATGAGCTTCAAGAGGTAGTCACCTGAAAGGATTTTCATTTCACAGGTGTCATAGTTTTGATGCCTTCAGTGACAATCTTCAATGTAAATAGTCATGAAAATAAAGAAAACGCATTGAAGTGAGGTGTGTGTGTGTAAAAGTGAATTTCTGTGAAATATGATTATTGATAAATGAAAAATGTTCATTGTTAGAGGAAACACAAATTTACTGGTGAAATTCTAAATATGTTTTTAACACGATTAGAGCCCTCGAGACAGCAATTATCCCCCTTATTGGCACCTTTACACTCATCCCTCACTACGTCCGGCTTCAAATATTGCGGCTTCATAACATCCAGTATTAAAAAAACAAACTTTTTTGGACTGAATTAAGCATTTTCATGCACAAAATGGTTCAATAAACTAAAAATATCAACACTACAGTAGTACTGTATTGGCCACTAGGGGAGCCCAGACCAATAAAGATGCACTGTTCAGTATTGTGGCCACTGATTGGCTCAGCCTCAGGCAGCATTATAATATTGGATGAAAATAGTGTAAAATTGTGACTAAAGGGTGTTATTTAACGTCTAACACAGTGGTTGTCAAACTTTTTTGTCCAAGTACCGCCTGAGAAAACATTCCCCCCCCCCCCCCCCCCCCAAGTATCACCTTTAAAATACAGCAGAGTAGTGGGCCTTAGTATTTAGTAAAAACAAGGCAGAGGTTTTATTTAACAAATATATTTTCGATTTTGGCCACTGCAACATTACACACAATTCGAACAGTAACACTGCGTTTTAATATAGGAAAATATAACCCTGTACTTAAATGAGTCAAATCTTCAGCGTACCACTAGATGGAGCCCGCGTGCCAGTTTGAGAATCACTGGTCTCGACCCTGGAGTTATCATGATGTTAAAAACTGTGTTGAGAAAGTTGTTTTATGGAAGTATGACTTATATATGATTCCTACTTAGCGGAAACGTATCTATTGCAGCCATGTCCAGAACCAATTAACAGCCATAAACGAGGGACTACTGTACAGTAGACATTATAGAAAATAAGACCAATACTTTACTGTAATACATTTAAGACATACTGTACAATAACGTCACACACACTAGAATACTAACCTGTGAAAATATAGCAACTTCTTTGATGACCTGCTGTGCAATACAGTATCTTACATTTAAGGCAGGGGTGTCCAAAGTGCGGCCCGGGGGCCATTTGCGGCCCGCAGCTAATTGTTTACCGGCCCGCCACACATTCTGGAAATGCTATTGCAAAAATTTTAAAAAAACATTAAAAGTGGAATGAGGTGAAATCTAACTAGAAAAAGTTGCAATGTTGACACAAAGCTGCCAAGCAGGCTTTTTTCTTCTTCTTTTGTCTCTTTATTTTTCTTTTTTTGCCATTGCTCCAAAAAAAAAAAAAAATCAATGTTATAATGAATTATTGACCTCTTCAAGGTTCCAATCATTTCAAATATTTCACTTTTAAAATGTTTTATGTGGGAAATATTGCATATATTGTGTGGTTGCCATACAAAAACATCAACATTTTATTTGACAAAAGAGCATAAAACAAACAAAATAATAGTTCAAACGTAAAATGGACAGATATATCTGAAGTTGAGCTCGTAACTTAAGGGTTGAAAGTTTAAAAAAAACTAATAAAAATGTATCACTTTCTGAGTGGGGCACCTTTTGGATCCCAAATATATTTAATGGGATTTTATTTATCTTTTCACTGTGATTACTCAAAAATAATAATGAATTAAAATCAATGGTGTCCTGCATTATTGATCTTTTTAAGGCTCTAATTACTTCACATCAAACATTGCGTTCTGAATGTTTTGGGCAGTGGGGGAAATACTGCATATTTCAGTTTTATTATAAAAAACTAAGTTGTCTTTGACAGAAAAGGCATGAAACCTTTTTGTTTTTTTAAACTTTATATCAACCTGAAGTTGATATACTGTAGAGATTTACCGTAAGCGTTAAATAAATAAATAAATAATAATTTGACTTGTTTTTAACATTTTAATGACTTAGACCCTCTATGGTCCCCGGGAGCCCTAAAGGTAAAAAACAAACACAATCCATATATTTTGTTATGGTTTGAAAATGAAAAATATCAAAATGGCCCCCGCATGCTTTAATTTTTCCGTGTGCGGCCCTCAGTGGAAAAAGTTTGGACACCCCTGATTTTAGGTAATCTAGACATTTTATGCTTGAAGATACATTTATATTTATGTATATAAATATATGCAGATTGTTCACTGATAAAAACATAGAGGAAGTGTAATGACTTTTTTTTTTTTTTTTAAACGTGTGAAAGTAAAGAATCAAAACTTGAAACGTGAAGTGGGGAGGGAAGATTGTGATGCAAGTTCTGTACAAGGATAAAAAATATTGTTACATTAGAGCAGTATGTGCGGTGTACTTTTGCAATGGCCACCATGGATGTAGAAGTATTACAGCAGTACCTCAACTTACAAGCTTAATTGGTTATGTGACTTAACTTAAAACACTTGTTTGTCAAATCAATGGAAATCCATGTACCATATTTTTCGGACTATAAGTCGCAGTTTTTTTTCATAGTTTGGCCGGGGGTGCGACTTATACGTGAAATTATTAACACATTACCGTACAATATCCAATATTATTATTTAGCTCATTCACGTAAGAGACTAGACGTATAAGATTTCATGGTATTTAGCGATTAGGAGTGACAGATTGTTTGGTAAACGTATAGCATGTTCTATATGTTATAGTTATTTGAATGACTCTTACCATAATATGTTACGTTAACATACCAGGCACGTTCTCAGTTGGTTATTTATGCGTCATATAACGTACACTTATTCAGCCTGTTGTTCACTATTCTTTATTTATTTTAAATTGCCTTTCAAATGTCTATTCTTGGTGTTGGGTTTTATCAAATAAATTTCCCCCAAAAAGGCGACTTATACTCCAGTGCGACTTATGTTTTTTTTTCTTCTTTATTATGCATTTTTGGCAGGTGCGACTTATACTACGGTGCGACTTATACTCCGAAAAATACGGTAATTGGTGTTGGGCCCCCAAAACGGCACCATTTTGACATTAGCATACCCTTTAAAAAATTAAATAAATATTGTATGCAAACAATACAATAGAATGTACTACTAATAACTACAGTAGTTTTATCAAGTCATTTTAATATTGTACAGCATTCACCTTGAAGAGAAGACTTCTAAGGAATCTCTTTTCAGCTGCTTTTATGTCAAACACTACATCAGCAGCTTTTTCATACTTTCTTGATAAATGTACTGCATTTAGATAATAATTTAACATTCTTGGCTGGCACGTTGTGCACAGGTGTGGCTGCCACCAGGCTGCAGAACAAGAAGTTGTACCCCATGGTGTGCTCCACGGCAGCCAAGAGCAGCATGAAGGTGATCCGCGCCTGTTACACGCCCACCTCCTTGCAGTACCTCTGCTGCACGCGGCTTCGCCAAATGTTCCCCGCCTGCCCTGACATAGCAGCCGCTCTGGAGTTACCGCCGGGGCTGTGCACCCTCCTGCGCTCGCAGCTCGGCTGGGTCTTCTCCATCTCCAACACCGTTGCAAGCGCCAGCAGCAGCAACATGGAAGCTTCTGAGCAACACAGCGACGACACACGCCCCCCTTCCAGGGCCCGCACCAGTCCGCTCCCTGACGCCGCCCTGCAGCCGTGTCCCTGTTCTACATCCTCTTGTACTTGCTGCTGCCCCCCGACGCCCCCTAGCTGCGGCTCTGAGCCAGAAGATTACCAGAGCAAACGATGCCGCTGGACATAAAGTTAAAGTACCAACGATTGTCTCACACACACACTAGGTGTGGTGAAATTATCCTCTGCATTTGACCCGTCACCCTTGTTCACCCCCTGGGAGGTGAGGGGAGCAGTGAGCAACAGCGGTGGCCGCGCCCGGGAATCATTTTGGTGATTTAACCCCCAATTCCAACCCTTGATGCTGAGTGCCAAGCAAAGAGGTAATGGGTCCCATTTTTATAGTCTTTGGTATGACTCGGCCGGGGTTTGAACTCAAAACCTACATGAACTGCACCTTTTTAAACTCTGCGTTTCCTGTTGGAAATAAGACGATGTCAAATACTACCTACCGGTTTGACCCGAATATAAGACGACCCAAAAAATATTTTTAAGAAAAAAAATGTGACAGGAAGAAAAGCTCACTTTCTTGGAGAGAAGTCGTGGCTGCCGGTGGGTTTGCAGTTTAAAAAAAAAAAAAAAAAATTCTAAAGGAATAGACCAGGGGTCCCCAAACTACAGCCCGCGGGCCGGATACGGCCCCCCAGCGTCCAAAATCCGGCCTGCGGGAAGTCCCAAGTTAAAAAAAAAAAAAACATTTATTTTTTATTTTTATTTTTTGTAATTTGTCCTTACTAGTCCTTTTTCTATCCTCTCCTAGCCACTCAGGCAAATCATATTGTCTAAAAATGCATTTTACCATCGATAACGTGACATGCAGCAAGTGCGCTCTTTAAGTCAATTAGTGCGCGAGGAATATATATATATATATATTATATATATATATATACATACACATATATATATATATATATATATATGTGTATGTATGTGTGTATGTGTATGTATGTATGTATGTGTGGGAGAAAAATCACAAGACTATTTCATCTCTACAGGCCTGTTTCATGAGGGGTTTACCTCAATCCTCAGGGTTGAGGTAAACCTCAGGATTGAGGATTGAGGTAAACCCCTCATGAAACAGGCCTGTAGAGATGAAATAGTCTCCCACACATACATATTACGCTCTACCACGGTATCGAGCACTATTTTTTGGATAATCTAATTAAGACATATATATATATACCAGAGTCAAAAAGTTTGGGGACCCCTGGAATAGACAGTCTTATATCCGGGTCAATACGGTTATAGCTAGGCCACATCTTCATGTTTTGTAATAATTGTACAGTATAAGGCATACTTGACAGATTAGACCAAAAACAAAAGCTTTTTGATACTATACTTTTTGTATCTGCCAAGTTTGTTATCAACTTTCTTACTCAGGCAATCCAAGAAAATAAAAGCCTAAAGACAAGCTCTGCTCCACATGTATTATTAAATCATTCATGATTATTAGACTTCCTGGTCACATGATCCGTGTGTACATTTACATTAGCGCCAAATAATCCACTTTGACGTTCAGCAGCCGTAAGAGCAGAGTTTCCAGTTAGTCCAGGACCAGCTCAGGGTTCTGAGTAGAGAAGCAGCGATAAAGTCTGGCAGATATCTCCGGCCCGACCCGCCGGTCTTTTCCTTCGCCCTTTATTACCAGATCGGCCAGCAGCTTCTTTTTGTCCTCCTCCGAGCTGGAGGCTTTGTACGCCTGCAACACAACACAGGAAGTCACTAAACAATTCATGTTTGTGTCATGGCTTTGAATATTTTACTCAGGACATCTGCACAATGAGATTTTTCTTTTTTACACAAAACATTTGAAGTAGTCTTATATCCGAATCATTACAGATATGATACTTTCTTTTTACTTAAATATTTTCTAACAGGGCTTATTTCTATCATCAGTCAGCATTGTCTTATATTTGGGTCAGTACAGTAATACATCTCCCCGTGAAATGTTGCCTATAGAAAAACATGGAGTTGTCATATATTCCGGTCGACAATACAGTATAACAGTGTTATTACTTTAAATAATATATTTAATACAGTAATCCCTTTCTTTGTGTAATATTATTTCTAATTCAAAACTTTTTTTTTCCAAATACAGGTTTTAGAAAGGAGAAGTTGTCTTATATTCGGTTAAATACGGTAGTATCTTTTTGGGGACTACTGTTGACTATAAAAAAAAAACAGGTCGTAGAAAAGTGTCTTATTCAGCGTCTTATATTCCGGCCGTCAATACGGTAATACCTCTTAGTGTAACACTGTTATTACTTAAAATACATAATATATCATGTTCCAAAAACGAGTTGTGAAAATGAGTGGTTGTCTTATATTCAAATCAATAGCATGATGCTATACTGTTGATTTTATCAATGACAAATATTTTTGCAGAAACCGGTCTTGAAAAAGAGGGTAATCGGTAATCCCTCTCCTTGCGTAATACTATTATTTGAACTTTAAAAAATATTTTTTCTGAAAAAAAAAAAATGGTCGTGCAAAGGAGAGGTCATCTTATATTTAGTTCAATACGACAAGTCATCTCTGTGTAATACTGTTGTCTATTAAAAAAAAAAAATTATTACTGCTGATTTTGTCTTAAAAAATAGGTGTAGTCTTACAATCCATGTTGTCTTATATTTGGGTGAGTACGGTAATACTTCCCTCTCTTGATGTTGTCCGAAAAACACTTATTTCGGAAAATAGTGGCTGTCTTATATTCGGATCGATACATTATCCTGTGTGTAATACTGTTGAGTTTGTATTTTAAGGATAATTTCATAAAAACAGGTAATAAAAAAAAAGTAGTTGTCTTACATTTGGATTGATAGAATACCTCTGTGTAATACTGTTAATTTTATCTTAAAATATAGGGGTTGTCTTATATTTGGCTCAGTGCGGTAATACTACCCTCTGTGTAATACCGTTGATTTTGTCCTAAAAATACATATTTCAAAAACCATGTACAGTATTTTTCGGACTATAAGTCAGTTTTTTTCATAGTTTGGCCGGGGGTGCGACTTATACTCAGAAGCGACTTGTGTGAAATTATTAACACATTACCGTAAAATATCAAATAATATTATTTAGCTCATTCACGTAAGAGACTAGACGTATAAGATTTCATGGGATTTAGCGATCAGGAATGACAGATTGTTTGGTAAACGTATAGCATGTTCTATATGTTATAGTTATTTGAATGACTCTTACCATAATATGTTACGTTAACATACCAGGCACGTTCTCAGTTGGTTATTTATGCCTCATATAACGTACACTTATTCAGCCTGTTGTTCACTATTCTTTATTTATTTTAAATTGCCTTTCAAATGTCTATTCTTGGTGTTGGGTTTTATCAAATAAATTTCCCCCAAAAATGTGACTTAAACTCCATTGCGACTTACACTACCGTTCAAAAGTTTGGGGTCACATTGAAATGTCCTTATTTTTGAAGGAAAATCACTGTACTTTTCAATGAAGATAACTTTAAACTAGTCTTAACTTTAAAGAAATACACTCTATACATTGCTAATGTGGTAAATGACTATCTAGCTGCAAATGTCTGGTTTTTGGTGCAATATCTACATAGGTGTATGGAGGCCCATTTCCAGCAACTATCACTCCAGTGTTCTAATGGTACAATGTGTTTGCTCATTGGCTCAGAAGGCTAATTGATGATTAGAAAACCCTTGTGCAATCATGTTCACACATCTGAAAACAGTTTAGCTCGTTACAGAAGCTACAAAACTGACCTTCCTTTGAGCAGATTGAGTTTCTGGAGCATCACATTTGTGGGGTCAATTAAACACTCAAAATGGTCAGAAAAAGAGAACTTTCATCTGAAACTCGACAGTCTATTCTTGTTCTTAGAAATGAAGGCTATTCCACAAAATTGTTTGGGTGACCCCAAACTTTTGAACGGTAGTGTATATATGTTTTTTTCCTTCTTTATTATGCATTTTCGGCCAGAGCGACTTATACTCCGAAAAATACGGCAATGAAAAATAGCGGTTGTCTTATATTCGTATCGATATGATAATACCGCTCTCTGTGTAATACTGTCGACTTCATTTTTAAGAAATAATTTCCCAAAAACCAGTCATGGAAAAACAGGAGTTGTCTTACACTCAACATTGTCTTATATTCGGGGCAGTACGGTAATACAGCCCTTTCTTTGGAATACTGTTGATTTTGTCTTAAAAATTAAATACATATTTGCAAAAGCGGGTAATGAAAAAGTTGTCGTCCTATATTCAGTGTGGTTTTACAGTCTGGTCAATACAGTTACACTTCTCTTTATGTGATACAGTTTATTTATACTTTGGAAAACATTTATTTTTAAAACAATTCAACAAAAATAGGTGATTGTCTTCTATTCGGATCTGTGTGATACTGTTGATTTTGTCTTTTAAAGATAATTTCCCAAAAACATCAAGAAAATAAGTGGTTGTCTTATATTCGGACTGATACGATAATACCTTTCTCTGTGTAATACTGTCGATTTAATTTTTAAGAGATAATTCCTCAAAAACCAGACATGAAAAACAGGAGTTGTCTTACACTCAACATTGTCTTATATTCGGGGCAGCACGGTAATACATCCCTTTCTTTGGAATACTGTTGATTTTGTCTTAAAAATTAAATAAATATTTGCAAAACCGGGTAATGAAAAAGTTGTCGTCCTATATTCAGTGTGGTTTTACAGTCTGGTCAATACAGTTACACTTCTCTTTATGTGATACAGTTTATTTATACTTTGGAAAACATTTATTTTTAAAACAATTCAACAAAAATAGGTGATTGTCTTCTATTCGGATCTGTGTGATACTGTTGATTTTGTCTTTTAAAGATAATTTCCCAAAAACATCAAGAAAATAAGTGGTTGTCTTATATTCGGACTGATACGATAATACCTTTCTCTGTGTAATACTGTCGATTTAATTTTTAAGAGATAATTCCTCAAAAACCAGACATGAAAAACGAGTTGTCTTACACTCAACATTGTCTTATATTCGGGGCAGCACGGTAATACATCCCTTTCTTTGGAATACTGTTGATTTTGTCTTAAAATTTGATACCTATTTGCAAGAGCGGGTCATGAAAAATGTGTCGTCCTATATTCATACAGTTATACTTCTCTTTATGTAAAAATGTTTAGTTATACTTTGGAAAACATGTATTTTTAAAACAATTGAAGAAAAAAAAGGGGGTGGTCTTATATTGGGGTCCATACAGTAATACCAGTCTATTTAATTCTCGCAAGAATGTATGATATCTTTATTAGGCTCATATAGTTTTTAAGAGATAAAAGTATATAAAACAGTTTCAAAGACTCAGTGGGGTGCGGACGTACCTGCAGCAGCAGTTGAGGCGACGGGTAGGCGGCGCTCACACAAGACGCCACAGCCGGACTCACTCTGTTCAGCTGTTGGATCTGTTTGCTCCACACGTGTTTCAACCCGGAGCCGTCCTTCTCCACGCGGGCCCCGCTGCCCCAGGAGCCGTCCACACAGAACGGCAGCTCCACTTTCTCCGAGAGCAACCTGGCGAGACGGGAAAAGGTGACATAATATATTTATATTATTCACATGTGAATAATGCTGCATAGTATTTATTGTCTATTGTGAGTGAACTGTGGTGCTGAATTTCCCCCAGGGATCAATAAAGTACTTTCTATTCTATTCTATCTCGCAGCGAAACATGCAGCTTCCAACCGCGGTAGACGCGTACTTTGACGGCCGCTTGGACAAGGACTTGGTGACGGCACAGATGTGATCGGTGACTTCTTGCCAGCCGTCAAGGAAGACCACAGACACGTTCTTATGCAACTGCAGGTACACCAGAACCTGGACGGAGACCAGAGGAAGACTTTTAGAGCATTTAAGCATTGAGCACTAGCCGCTACAGCAGTGTTTTTCAACCACTAGTGTGCCCTGAGAGATTATCTAATTTCACCTATTTGGGTTAAAAATATTTTTTTGCAAACCAGTAATTTATAGTCTGCAAATGATGTGTTGTTGTTGAGTGTTGGTGCTGTCTAGAGCTCGGCAGAGTAACTGTGTAATACTCTTCCATATCAGTAGGTGGCAGCCGGTAGCTAATTGCTTTGTAGATGTCGGAAACAGCGGGAGGCAGTGTGAAGGTAAAAGAGTGTCTAATACTTAAACCAAAAATAAACAAAAGGTGAGTGCCCCTAAGAAAAGGCATTGAAGCTTAGGGAAGGTTATGCAGAACGAAACTAAAACTCAACTGGCAACAACGTAAACAAAAACAGAATGCTGGACGACAGCAAAGACTTACTGTGGAGCAAAGACGGCGTCCACAAAGTACATCCGAACATGACATGACAATCAACAACGTCCTCACAAAGAAGGATAAAAACAACTGAGATATTCTTGGTTGCTAAATCAAAGTAGATGCGGGAAATATCGCTCAAAAGGAAGACATGAAACTGCTACAGGAAAATACCAAAAAAAGAGAAAAAGACACCAAAATAGGAGCGCAAGACAAGAACTAAAACACTACACACAGGAAAACAGCAAAAAACTCCAAATAAGTCTGGGCGTGATGTGACAGGTGGTGACAGTACACCTACTTTGAGACAAGAGCTATACTGATGCATGCTTGGTTATGGTTTAAAGTCATATCCAACAATCGCGACAACGACTTTTTACTGTCAACCGAGTTTCGTTTTTTAACAATTTCTGCTGGTGGTGTGCCTCCTGATTTTTTCAACGCAAAAAATGTGCCTTGGCTCAAAAAAGGTTGAAAAACACTGCGCTACCGTACACTCACCTCTTCGACATCCACATTCTCCCCGCCATATTTGGACTGTACTGTTTTATAACCACACCTCCTGCTGAATGCAATTAAAGAATGATTAAATTATTCAATTAGACATGTGACATCTCCACTGGTAGACACACCCACTTGTAACTGGACCGAGCGTCTGTTACTAAGAGAGAAACCACCTTGGCAGCATCCTGACATAGAGTGGAATCCTCCCCTTTACTGTCAATCATCTGTCATGCACAATATTGAAACATTAAATGTGATATTCAACAAAATACCATTTTTAAGGCAACTTACTGTTTTCACAGAGATAAGCATGTCCAAGAACTCCGTTGCACCTAACACCTGCACCACCTGGTCCTCCTCCACTGTTCCACCGCCATCCTCACCCTGCGGAGGATACACATGCTCATAAAAGCGACCATTTCAGCAATTTGCATGTTATAAATCTCTCAAAATACATTTCTGTCTCCCCTCAACCCCACTCTAAATCTGATAATGCACACATTGAACAACTCAAAACGGGTGAGGCCACTTTTTTATTTGGACTAGGTTGCCATGGCAACATTGACCCATTTTAGTAACGGAGTGAGTTTTAAGCATAGAATTATCAAATACATGAAATATTTATGCTAATAGCATTTCGACACGGAGCACATTAGTCATTTGACAAATGTAGATTTAAAAAATAACATTAAAAAAACAAGTGAACATGACTGTGTTGAGATTGTGTATGATGATATTGATATTTTTATGTATTTATTTATTTATTTGTCCTGTCCAGCTACTCAGGCAAATCATACAGTTGATGTAGATGCCCATATTTGCTGTACAAATTTACTTTACAAAAGAGAAGTGTGGGATACTTATCTTGTTGCCTTATTTGTATTTGACTTTATTAAATGGATTTATAGTATTTGGTGCAGCCGGGCCGAAGCAGGAGGTGGAAGAAAGAGAAAAAAAGGAAGTCAGAGGGGGAAATTGTGGGGACAAGAGGGGGATAAGACAGAGAGACAGCAAACAACAATAATAACAACAACAACATCAGCAAATATGATATGTACAAATATGATAGTAAAAGTGATAGCAAAGAAGCAGTTAGTGAAATAAATAATACAGAAATGACAATGAACATTATTACACTACAAATGGAGCAACACAAATACCAATAGAAATAACACTATTGATAATGACTAATAACAATAATTACCTCTATTTTTAACAATACAATTGTTCAAATGCAACAATACATACATGTAATGATAACTTGAAATACAACAGAAAGCAGATAAATGGAAGGGAAGAAAGAGAAGCTAACTATAATAACCTTGTAGATTGTTATAGTAACAATAGGTTAAGCTTTGTCAGTGTGTTTGGATATGTTTATTTTAGGGCCGCAACTAACGATTAATTTGATAATCGATTAATCTGTTGATTATTATTTCGATTAATTGATTAATAATCGGATAAAAGAGATAAACTACATTTCTATCCTATCCAGTATTTTATTGAAAAAAAAACAGCATACTGGCACCATACTTATTTTGATTATTGTTTCTCAGCTGTTTGTAAATGTTGCAGTTTATAAATAAGGGTTTATCAAAAAAATAAAAAATAAATAAATAAAACATTTTTTAAATAGTAATTTTTAAAAAAAGCCTCTGCGCATAGCATAGATCTAAATTAATCGGCAACTATTTTTATAACCGATTTTAATCGATTAGTTGTTGCAGCCCTAGTTTATTTATATTCACAGTTCTTGAATTCAAGCCGAAGTGTCCACTTTATTTGCATGCTGATTTATTTCTAATTCTTTGTGGTGGTGTTTACTGTAAAAGGCAAAATAATTTAAAAAAAAAACGGTCACTGTCCAAATACTTGCGGTCCTCACAGTAGCCGAGTTTACAAAACAATAACATTGACAGCTGTGGATATTCAGCATTAAAATGATGGTTATATTTGACGCACCAGTGAAATACAGGTATGTACAGTAGTACCTCAACTTACGAGTTTGTTTGGTTCTGTGACGGAGCTCTTAACTCAAAACACTTGTATCTCAAATCAACGTCTCTTATTGAAATGAATTTAAATTAATTCAATTGAAAAACAGCACAATTTTAACATGTAACATGCCCTTTAAAAAGAAAAACACACTTTTAAATAAACATGAAAACAATGCACTACTAACAACTACAGTGTTTTTTTGAAGTCATTTAATAATAATAATGTACAGATTTACCTTGGAGTGGACTTTTATAAGATCTCCTTGCAGCTGTTTTGCAGTCAAACACACCATCAGCAGCTTTTCCATATTTTCATGGATAAATGTCCGTGGTTTGAATATTATGTTTAACATTCTTGGCTGGCGTTAGCCTCATTATGTTTCAGTCTGGTGCAGACTAGCGGTGACACGTTTGACCAAACACACTCGGTCGTGTTTTTGATGATTTCTCTCCTTAATTCAATAAATATTATCCACTTCTTCTTGTCATCACTGTCCTTGACACTCACTTCCTTCCTTCCCATGGTTGAAAAACATAGCTGTAAGTTAATGCTAGCGAGTAAGACCAGATGTTTTGGTCGGATCTTACCGGCTTCACTGTGACATTCGCTACGCCAACTAATGCTTGTAACTCAAATGTTTGCTCGTAACTTAAATCATAACTACCCAAGAGACCATATAACTAAATAAAACTCGTATTGCTGTAGATGAGGGGTTGCAATACATCTGACCGGTAGTGTATGTGAAAAAAATATTTATTGAAAATTCAAAAGATTATATTTTACGTTGAGGTCTAATTATAGGAAGCAGTGACATAAGCATAAATGCAATGTAAGCACAAATGAGATAAACTTACCTGAGGTAAATCTCTGGTCCAGGTGATGCTGTTAGGAAGTTGCTGTTGTTCAATTCTGTATTTCCACTCATTTGACGACAAGGTGCCCAGCAGAATGTCAGAGCCTTCTTGCTGCAGAACAACTGAAAAGAAAGATAGTTTAAAACAAAAATGCAAACTTTCTGTCAGCACCTGAAGGCATCATACCTGGATCTATGCAGACGGTCAAACATTTAATGAAGTTCTCTGGCTTCAAACTGTTGACATGTTCTGCAGCTTCTTTCCTCTTCTGCAGTTCCTTCCTCTTCTCCTCCCTTTCTAGCACTTTAGCAGCTCGCTTCTTCTCCCTAGCGTCCTTCCTTTCCTTCGCTTTCTCCTTGTCCGCCTCCAGCTCCTGCTTGGAGCGGCGTTTTTTAGACGGACTCGGCCGCTCACAGCCATCAGATCGCGGCGGAGCTAAAGCGAACTTTACACAACTGCTACCTTTTAAATCGCATCGAGCCCCTTCGTCGCCGTCGTTATCAGAATCTGATATTTCCCATATTTTAGGAGTGGGCAAAGTGGTCATTTTTAGCCGTTTAACACTTCCCAGCGACTCTGTGCAACATTAGTGTGCAACCGCTTGTCCCTGAACGCAGCATTTTCCGGTGACGGTGTCCGGTGAGGGTCCAAAAGCTGGGATTTTTTTATTTTATTTTTATCTCGTTCATTGATGTGCATTTATTGATCAATAGACAATTAAACTTTAGCAACTAAACACATATTTACGCACCCATGCTTGAGAAGGAACCGGATGAAGGAAATTATATATTTCCTGCCCCCTTCAACATAATAAGTAGTCTTACTTAATGGGTAGCCCAGATTCACAAGCATGCCAAACCAGCATAAAACCACTTAATCCTATCAAAAACTATACCAACATACTTATAAAAGCCAACTATCAAAGGGTAATCCACTAATATTCACCAATAGTTTGATACTCTTCATCAAAGAGGCATAATTGTGTTAAAACAAATACTATTGTCAATAAAGTTCGGCGAAGAGAAAAAGGTACCGCGTGACCAAAACAGCCATGTTTGCGCCTGCGCGGTTTTAACAGATATATAAAAGTGCTGCCCAGCCATGTTACTACAAAATATCCATCCGCATACTTGACAGATTTGTTGTTGTTTAAAAAAAAACAACTCCCATGCTAATTTAGCTTGTCCGCATGTAAACAAAACCAAATGTGTTGACTTTTCTTCAAGCATTCGTCAGCATGGCACAACCCGCAGAGAAAGGTACCGTACGTTTGTTAGACTCAACTTATACTTAAGACGAGCTTTATAGCTCCACAAGGGAAATTGTTCCAATTTGTTAACGTTTTTATCCACAAAACTCGATTCTGATTTGTGAAATTAGCGAATTTCTCGCTTTTCCTTTAGAATTGGCTCACAACAATGGTTAAATCAGCAGATTTCGCGGCTGTAAAAGGGACCAAAATGACTGAATGGCAACCTTTCGTTCAGTAATAAATCCTCAATGCAATGTTGCCTCATTTGTTTGTGATGCCAACATATATCTGATCAAGTCAGTCATTATTTCAGACAAAAATGGATCTAAATAATAATATATTAATAAAAACTATTCTGATTCTGAAATACATACTTAGGAGACTAAGTCTTTATGTTAGTGAATCAATGTACCATAAATGTGTTTGACAGTGACTGTATTGCTAATACAGAAATCTCCATTTTGACATTTTGCAGGTTATTATCGCTTTTTGGTGCTATTCTTCAACTGCCTGCTGACGTTTGGCTCCTACTTCTGCTTTGACATCCCCAGTGTTCTGCAGGATCAGTTTCAAGGGGTTAGTATGGTTACCATGAATTGATTTACGTGGACCCCGACTTAAACAAGTTGAAAAACTTATTCGGGTGTTACCATTTAGTGGTCAATTGTACGGAATATGTACTGAACTGTGCAATATACTAATAAAAGTTTCAATCAATCAATCAATCAAAAAGGTAGTTCCTGTTTCTATCACGTTCTTTCCAATAGATTATAAATGTGATCAAATGAATGAATGAATGAAATGAGTTTATTTCTATCCTATACATTCACTGATAATTAGATTACCTGGAACATCAACGTTGAAAAAATCAACAGGATGAAAGTAATCTTTGCTATATTTTGTAATTTTCCTTTATTTCACCTTTCAAGGCTTTCTTAAACCTTAAGAAATAACTACATGTCTTCCACTCATCACTGAGATTGTGCCACCATTTAACTCCTAAAACTGAAATACATTTGTATTTTTACATATTTCAAAAATCAATATCCCCCATAAATTACAATTTTTTCCTCTTAATTTAAAAAACCTAAGAATACAAGCTGGAAGGCTGTTGTTCTTTACTCGAAAAAAAATGTCCATTGTTTTTTTAAAACACAATATCTGAAAATGTTAAGAGGTTCATAGTAGCACGCTTTGTGTATTATTCTAATTTCCCTTTTTTTTTTAAGTTTAATTATTTGGTGTGTTTGTTTTATAAACATTTCCCCAAACTTCAACACAATATGTTAGATATGGAAAAATAAAATAATAATATAACATGCAGACATTTCTTATTCAGCATGTGTCTTACTTTATAAAGAATAGAAATGGATTTGGATATTTTCCCTTTATATATTCTATTTATATAATCAAATGATAACACTAATTACTGCGTTGCCCCCTCTGATAGAACCTGACATGTCCCAATGCGACGGTGATCAATGGGACGGTGGACTGTGTGGTGGGCTTGGGGATGACCCCTCAGCAGTACAATCTTCTCTATGCTATCTATGCGTGGACGTGAGTGCATGCACTGTTACGTAAATTGTGTTCAAGAGTGTTAAACTAATCATGTTTCTCTCATCATCAGGAACGCGGTGGTGGTGATCCTAGCTGGCTTCCTGATTGACAAATTGGGCAACCGCTGTAAGGCCATTTCAATCTCACAGTACAAAATGGGGTTGTGCTTACATTTTTTGTCATGCTTATTAATTTCAACGTAACAAACCGGTGCAGGAGAAGTGTGCAAATACTTTTGGACCCTTAAAGTTAAAGTACCAATGATTGTCACACAAGGTGTGGCGAAATGATTCTCTGCATTTGACCCATCACCCTTGATCACCCCCTGGGAGGTGGGGGGAGCAGTGAGCAGCAGGAGTGGCCACGCCCGGGAATCATTTTTGGTGATTTAACCCCCAATTCCAACCCTTGATGCTGAGTGTCAAACAGGGGGGTAATGGGTCCCATTTTTATAGTCTTTGGTATGACTCGGCCGGGGTTTGAACTCACAACCTACCCATCTCAGGGCAGACACTCTAACCACTAGATCACCAGAGCAATTTGCTTGTTAAAACTCTTAAAATAAATGTCAATTTCTGTCTTTTTTAAAAAACTCTAAATGAAATAATACCAGGGATGTGCTGATTGGTCGTCCACAAAGTATATGATTGCCATTGTGAATGCCTTTTTAAAGCCAATCACATTCGCCAATCCCCTCTGGCTGACATTTATTTTTAGTCCTCCGGCTGACAAGCGGTTAGCAGCACAGTGGGGAGCCGCTCCCCTAAGCGAATAACAAATCACCTCCATTACGGCATATAAACTGCATTTCTTAGTATAGACTGTATCATTATCACTGGAGAACGAAAATAAACATGGCAAGTGCTCGAAAAAAAGGTATGTAATAAAAGAGAATAAGGAAGTGGTTTAAATATTGTTTTGATATTGTATAATTGTCAATAGCACTCACCATACATACATTGGAAAATGTACAGTTGATACATATGGTGGTATTGAAATAGGCAGCATAGAACCTTGATCAGAACATCCATAGATAATACACATATTGAACTACTCAAAGTGTGTACATATTTTTATGATATCCAAGGTTTGCTATGAATTTGCTTTTTCTGTATTTGATTTTTCTTGCTGTCTCTCCAGTCGGGGTGTTCCTCTTCTCCTTCCTGTGCGTCTTGGGTTCCTCCATGTTCGCCCTGGGTTCCCACTTCAGAGGAACTCCCTACCTTCTACCGCTCATGCTCACAGGACGACTCCTGTTCGGATCAGGCAACGGTTCTCTGACCAGTAAGTGCCGTGCATTACGTTACTTTCCTGCCATACTCTCCATTCTGAGTAACTACTGTTTAACTCCTTTCTTATCAACTTCCTGTTTAGTCGTCCAGAACCGCATCACTGCCTTCTGGTTCAAGGGGAAGGAACTGGCTTTAGCTTTTGGGCTTACCTTAGCGTTTTCTCGCTTGGGGTCCGTCCTCAACTTCTTCTTCACGCAGAGGTTTGAAGAAAGCTTTGGCTTGCAGTGGACCCTGTGGGGAGGTAAGTAGTGGAGGAATCTATCAAAATGAGGTTTCTGTGCTTAAAAATGCAATATTAGACTATATATCAACAGTTTTTTGATAAGTCTCAGAGGTCCCACAAACTGTGTTGTCCAAAATGTAGTAGCCCCTTTACATATACACTTTGTGAAACGTTATAAATTAAATATGTCATGGACGACAACGTAAGGTAATGGAGCGGGACAAGACGACACTAGAATAGCTAAAGTATGTGCGTTAAACTTTACACTCACATTCTACTAAAAGGCCCCTAATGCTGGCAACATTGGCACTTATTTCACAGTTAAGGACCTACAAATATTGTCTACATGTAAAAATCCCTGCAAAATATATAAAATAGTGACTTTATGCTTATTTTCTAACAAGGTTCAGCACATTTTTGGAGGCAATTTTCATATTGCATAGTCATCCCAAATCATGTTCTTTTAAGGATTTATCAAATATGTCTGCAAGTTGTAGCAATACAACTAAAGAAGGGGTCAGCTTGCATACATTTCCAAATGATGGCAATATGAGGAATGTATGGACCTCTCCACGCAAAATGGGACGCACCAAGCGAGAAGAGTGTAATTTTTAGCGATCATTTTAAGGGTTTTGGTCTGATTTCAGATGTAAAACATTGAAAAAGACTCAAGCCAAATGCAAACCTGAAAATCAGAAGCTTCATCGAGGGGAGAAAGACTTAGTTAAAAACTGCGGAAAAACAGAAATGAGAGAAAAAGAGGGTAAGCCGCTCGTATTCTGTTTTGCGTCCTCTTCTACTGATGTTTTCCTCAAGATGATTGAGGAAATGCTGAAAGTGGAAGAAAAGATGGAAGAGCAGGGATGTCTGAAAATGGCAATTCTTTAATACTTGTACGTTTGTCATGAAGTTAACCATATTAGTTTGAAAATAATCATGGACCAGGTTGACTAAAACATGCAATAAGTGATGAAAAATAATAATTGTATGCTTTTATCCACACTGTCTATGCGGGGAAATGGGCTCCAGATCTGTAGACGATGTCACACCAAAAACAGGGCGACATATCCAGTCTGGCAATGGAAAAGGGCCGTTGCAAGTGGAGTTAGTTATCTACCTATTACTCAAAAACCAATAAATATTATAAGAACTGACTGATCATATTAATTTTCCGCAGCAAAAAATACATTAAAAACAATCTGTCTTCTATGGGTCCTAACAACATCGTGCTCGATTAGCCTATTTAATGACAAAGAACAAAATTATACAACTTACAGCTCCCAGGCTGTAACTGGCTGACAGATACATGGCAGAGCGCAAGGCTTTATTTATGACGTGTAGCAAAGCCTGCCTTTTTCTGGATTTTTTTGGTTATTTTTATGTTTGGTGTTCATAAACATGTTTCTGTTAGAGCATCATTAAAAATAAATTTTGCATAATAGCAGACCTTTTGTTTTTTGGTGTTTTTTTTGCAGGTGCTCTCTTGTGTGTGTTGGGTTTCACATCTGCCATCATAGTCAGCAGTCTGGACAAGGTGGGAATGAGGCAGCTGGGTCTTGACGGTGCCATCCAGGAGGAGTCTCGCAAAGTGGTACAAAAACTCTTCCAGTCTCTGTAAAACCGTCTTCCCACATTGTGATTATTCACCCTGTATTGAATTTTCGTCCGCAGAAAATCCAGGATGTAAAACTGCTGTCGCTGAGATACTGGCTGCTGGTTCTCACCATCATGTTCTTCTACAACGGAATCTTCCCCTTCATTGCCGATGCCAGGTAGTAAACCATAAAATAGCAAATGTGCTTTTGAAGACTTGATGAGTAAGTCATGTGATTCTCTGTCCAGTAAGTTCATTCAGGATAAATACACTGGCTACACTCAGAAGGAGGCGGCTTACATCGCCGGGGCCGTTTACGACAGCTCCCTCGTCCTCTCTGCCATCGTCGGCATCCTCATAGTAAGTCATGACTCCTGATGCCAGTCGAAGTGTTGATTTAAAGCACAAAACAAAAAGTTGCGGTGTTTCAGGATTACGTTGGTCTACGGGGGGTTTTCGCCGTGGCCTGCGCCGTGTTCACGCTGCCCGTGTTTGGACTCCTGGCCTTCACCTTCGTCCCTCCTCTGGTCTCCACCATCTGGCTGGGAGTTACCTACTCCTTTGCTGCCGTGAGTTGGAATTGATTGCCTTTTTATATCGGAACACAATTTGTGAGAGGAGTTTGTACTTTGAATTCCTGCGCTGTACCGCAGGCGAGCATGTGGCCTTCCATCCCTCTCGTGGTGCCTCAAGCCACCATCGGCACCGCCATGGGCCTTGCTACCTCCGTCCAGATGGTTGGGATCGGCATCTCCAATCTGGTCGTCGGGCAGATTTTAGGCACAAAATCCAGGTAGGAAATATTTGTCATCAGTAAGCGCTCGCAGTCTTTTGACTTTTTTTTTTTTTTTTTTTCAAATTTTCTGCCTACTTTAGTGACACTAAGATTCCATTGTGGCGCTGGCAGAAGATGATGATCTTCATGTTGGCCAACACCGTCGGCTGCATCATCACCTCAGTGCTGCTCAACGTGGTCGATCACAGACAGGTCACACATCTGCCACTATTTTTCTCCTTCAATCGTATTCTATTTGGCACTGATGTTTTTGTTTAGGGAGGGATGCTGAACAAGATGACCAAAAGATCAGGGCAGGCGGAGAGAGAGCCTGACAGAGAGCCGCTCAACCAAGAAGAGAAAGAGGAAAGCGAGGATGAGGGGGATGAAGCACTCCCATCCCACTCCATCAACTCTTAACTTCTCCAAGTGGTCTTAAGTTTCATTGTACCGCCTTTTTTAAGCGCGATGCCAGTTTTAGAGAGGTTTTTATCTTTCTTTTAATAATCTGGCTTTTAAAGACAATTTTTTAAAACCGTGGCCAGTGTTTTAAATATGTCTTTGAAGAAGGGATTTGTCATAACATTTGTAGCCCAAATAATTTGGGCCAAGTAGGACACTACACACATGTATTGTAGGCACAAACGGACTTAATGTTTTGTATTGTACACATTTCTTGCAACCATAACTCTTGCAAAAATACATCTATTTAAAAAAAAACTTGCGATGGTATTATTTTACCGAACTTTTATGCAGAGATGCTATTTTAAGCACTATTTATTCATCCAGACTGACTAATTTGTTGTGTTTATATATGTCAGCATATACCTTTGCCACTAGGTAGAGCTATGACATTTGTTGAAAAATGGAAGACTTGGGGCAGATTTTATGTTTTGAAACCTGCGAAAAGCAATCCAAAGTAGTTCAAAAATGCTAAAAAAAAAAAAAGAAACAACATATATCTGAGCTATTTATCTATCCATCCATCCTTTTTCTTCTGCTTATCCGAGGTGTGGTCGCGGGGGCAGTAGCCTAAGCAGAGAAGCACAGACTTCCCTCTCCCCAGCTACTTTGTCCAGCTCTTCTCGGGGGATCCCAAGGCGTTCCCAGGCCAGCCAGGAGACATAGTCTTCCCAAAATGTGTCCTGGGTCTTCCCCGTGGCCTCCTACTGGTCGGACGTGCCCCAAACACCTTCCCAGGGAGACATCCGAGGCGTGGGCATTCTGATCAGATACCTGAACCACCTCATCTGGCTCCTCTCGATGTGGAGGAGCAGCGGCTTTACTTCGAGCTCCTCCCGCATGACAGAGCTTTCCACCATATCTCTAAGGGAGAGCCCTGCTACCCTACGGAGGAAACTCAATTCGGCCGCTTCTACCTGTGATTTTGTCTTTGGGTCATAAACCCAAAGTTCATGACCATAGGTGAAGTTGTGAACGTAGACCGACTGGTAATTGGAGAGCTTTGCCTTGCGGCTCACCACCTCCTCATTCTCCTTTGCTATTTATTTGTATAATTATGTAAAATAGCTTCATAGTCAATAACAGTCAATATATTTTTTTTTTCTCATAACATTTCAATGTGTAAAACTTTTAAACAGTAGAAAACCCAGTTGTAACTAATACGTTCTTATCTACTTGGAATTGTGTGCACAATTGCGCTAAACAGAACATCTCCCCACTGAATAAACCAGGGGACGCCAAACTTTTTGACTCGGAAAAAACACAAGAGGCTATATCATCCCTACAAGCCTGGGAAATCTGCGAAACAGGCTTGTAGGGATGATATAGCCTCTTGTGTTTTTTCCTGACCTAACGTATATTCCGCTCTACCCCGGTTTTTTGATTGATTGATTGATTGAGACTTTTATTAGTAGGTTGCACAGTGAAGTACATATTCCGTACAATTGACCACTAAATGGTAACACCCGAATAAGTTTTTCAACTTGTTTAAGTCGGGGTCCACTTAAATTGATTCATGATACAGATATATACTATCATATATACTATCATCATAATACAGTCATCACACAAGATAATCACATTGAATTATTTACATTATTTACAATCAGGAGTGTGGAGGGGGGGGGGGGGGTGGGGGGGGGGGGATATGGACATCAAGTAGTGGACATAGAGAGAGAGAGAGAGAGATCAGAAGGCATAAGAAAAAGAATCTGCATTTGATTGTTTACATTTGATTATTAGCAATCCGGGGAGGGTGTTAGTTTAGGGTTGTAGCTGCCTGGAGGTGAACTTTTATAGCGGTTTTGAAGGAGGATAGAGATGCCCTTTCTTTTATACCTGTTGGGAGCGCATTCCACATTGATGTGGCATAGAAAGAGAATGAGTTAAGACCTTTGTTAGTTCGGAATCTGGGTTTAACGTGGTTAGTGGAGCACCCCCTGGTGTTGTGGTTATGGCGGTCATTTACGTTAAGGAAGTAGTTTGTCATGTACTTCGGTATCAGGGAGGTGTAGCGGATTTTATAGACTAGGCTCAGTGCAAGTTGTTTAACTCTGTCCTCCACCTTGAGCCAGCCCACTTTAGAGAAGTGGGTAGGAGTGAGGTGGGATCTGGGGTGGAGGTCTAGAAGTAACCTGACTAGCTTGTTCTGAGATGTTTGGAGTTTAGATTTGAGGGTTTTGGAGGTGCTAGGGTACCAGGAGGTGCATGCGTAATCGAAAAAGGGTTGAACGAGAGTTCCCGCCAGAATCCTCAAGGTGCTTTTGTTGACCAGAGAGGAAATTCTGTAGAGAAATCTCGTTCGTTGGTTAACCTTTTTGATTACCTTGGTTGCCATTTTATCACAGGAAAGGTTAGCCTCTAGAATGGAACCTAGGTAGGTGACCTCATCTTTCCTGGTGATGACACTGTCACCTACTTTTATGGTGAAGTGATTGACTCTCTTAAGTTTGATGTGGGACCCAAACAGGATGGATTCTGTTTTACCCAAGTGGATGGATAGCTTGTTGTCAGCGAGCCAGGTGCAGGTTCTACAGAGCTCAGCACTGAGGATTTTCTCCACCTGTGACTTGTCCTTGCCGGATACCAGCAGGGCAGAGTCATCCGCAAACAAAAACAATTCACAGTCACATGCCGATGACATGTCGTTTATGTATATTAGGAACAGTAAAGGTCCCAATATACTGCCTTGGGGGACTCCACAGCTCACCGAGAGGGGGGGGGGACACGGTGCCGTTCACCTCTACCACCTGCTCCCTCCCCTCCAAGTAAGACTGCATCCAGCTCCAAGAGGTTTTGTTAAATCCGATTGCTCTGAGCTTATCCAACAGTATAGCGTGGTTAACGGTGTCAAAGGCCTTCTGAAGGTCCAGCATGACCATGCCGCAGTATTTGCCCGCGTCCACCTCATGTTTGATGTGGTCGGTCAGATAGAGAAGGCATGTGTCAGTGGAGTGGTTAGTTCTGAAGCCGGATTGGAATTTGTACATGAGTTTATTAGTGGCAAGGTAACTATCGACCTGTTCATAAACTATTTTCTCCATTACTTTCGAAATGGAGCTGAGAATAGAAACAGGTCGGTAGTTGCCAGGTTCCAATTTGCTTCCTTTTTTAAAGAGGGGAGTTACTCTTGCTATCTTAAAATCTTTTGGTACTTGGCCTTGTGTAATTGATAGGTTTATTATGTGCGTGATGATCGGGGCAATGATGGAGGCAGAGTCCCTGAGGAATCTGGAGGGAATATTATCAAGGCCGGTGGCCTTGTTAGGGTGGAGCGCGCTCAATTTTTTAAACACCTCATCAGCTGTGACCATTTCTAATTTGAAATCATTGTTGGATACTCCTAGCTTTCTGTAGAAGGCTTTAATGTGTTCTACACCAAAGCGACCAGAGTGGTGGGACAGCTTGTTGACAAGAGTTGCAGCTATGCTGGTGAAAAAGGCGTTAAGTCTGCTAGCTACCTCCATTTTGTCTGTAATGAGGGAGTCACCCTCCTTGATGCTGATGTTGGTGAGTCTTGTTTTAAGTTTCTGGCTGCAACCAGGAAGCTGGTTGTTGAGAATTTTCCAGAGCTCACGTGGCTTATTCGTGTTTTCCTCTATTTTGTCGTTAATGTAATTTTTTTTTAAGGATTTAGTCAGGTTGGTTGACTTATTTCTTAATTTATTGCATTGCTTTTTGAGAGTTGAAAGGAGTAATTTGAGGTTGATATTATTGGGTTGTTTATCTACTTCTGTTTTACATTTTTGGTATTCAGAGTATTTCCTGTCTCTGTCTTTTATGGCAGCTAATAGGTCCGGATTCATCCATGGTTCCGAGCGGGCTTTGATCCTGACTGTTTTCACGGGAGCCATGTCATTTAGTATCTTTAGGAACGCCGTTTTGAAGCGATCCCAAGCGACATCGACCAGGTTGCTCGCGAGCACAGGGGACCAGTCCCACTCATCTAATTTTAAATTGAAATTGTCATTGGAGTATTTTTTGAGGGGTCTGGATTGGGCTGTTATGTGGCCATTGGCTTTAGGTTTAGCTATTTTACGGGTGCAGAAGGTTAGATAGTGGTCGCTAAGACCACAGATCATGACCCCACTATTTTTTATTTTAGGCCGGTCTGAAGTGAGAATGAGATCTATGGTTGATTGGGTGGAATCACACACCCTTGTGGGTAGCGCTATTAGCTGGGAAAGACCGTGCAGATTACAAAACTTGCTGAAGGATCTGAAGACAGGCGCATCTTTGCGTTGAATATCTGTGTTCAGATCCCCAGTTATAATTTTCTCCATGTTGTCTGATGGTATTGAGCACAGTATAACGGATAAACCACAGAAACCTTGACTATATATACAGTATATATATATATATATATATATTGCGCACTAATTGACTGAAAGAGCGCGCACTTTCTTACACTGCGGCGCAATGATGTCACGTTATCGATGGGAAAATGCATTTTTCGACAATATGATTTGCCTGAGCGGCTAGGAGACACAGAGAGTAACAAGCGGTAGAAAATGGATTAGAAAGGACAGATTTTTTAAAAATAAAAAAACAAACATTTTTTGAGGTAGTTCCAAAAAGAAGCTTCAGGAAGGAGGCGGCGGCCGACCTTACAGTAAAAAGTTAAAGTACCAATGATTGTCACACACACACTAGGTGTGGCGAAATTATTCTCTGCATTTGACCCATCACCCTTGATCACCCCCTGGGAGGTGAGGGGAGCAGTGAGCAGCAGCAGTGGCCGCGCCCAGGAATCATTTTTGGTGATTTAATCCCCAATTCCAACCCTTGATGCTGAGTGCCAAGCAGGGAGGTAATGGGTCCCATTTTTTTATAGTCGTTGGTATGACTCAGCCGGGGTTTGAACTCACAACCTATACCGATCTCAGGGCGGACACTCTAACCCAGGGGTGTCCAAACTTTTTCCACTGAGGGCCGCACACGGAAAAATGTAAGCATGCGGGGGCCATTTTGATATTTTTCATTTTCAAACCTTAACAAAATATATGGATTTTTTTTTTAACCGTTAGGGCTCCCGGGGACCATGTTATGTTATGTTATGTTATTTTCATTTATTATGCGCCCCCCAACCAACTGTTACATCAGCCCGGGGCGCAGCCCGACTGGAGAAACAAAAAAACAGAAACAGAGACTGAGACACACAAAGGAATCTAAACTAAACATTTAAGACTCACAATGAAAACATAGATTAAAAGTCATCTGCGGTAAAAAGGTGAGTTTTAAGCCGTGCTCTAAAAGAGTCCAGAGTGGTGGCGGACTTAATACTCAGGGGGAGCTTATTCCACAACCTAGGTGCCATCACTGAGAAAGCACGGTCTCCCCTTGTCACCAGGTTTGACCGTGGGACCTTCAGGGTCATCTGGTTGTCTGATCTAAGGCAACGACCCAGCCTGGAGCTGGGTCGTTGCCATAAAGGGTCTCAGTCATTAAAATGTAAAAAATAAGTCAAATTATTATCATTTTTTATTTAACGCTTACAGTAAATCTCTATATCAACTTCAGGTTGATATAAAGTAAAAAAAAAAGTTTTATGCCTTTTCTGTCAAAGACAACTTTGTTTTTTATAGTAAAACTGAAATATGCAGTATTCAGTAATTAGAGCCCTAAATGATCAATAATGCAGGACACCATTGATTTTAATTCTTTAATATTTTTTAGTGTAATCACAGTGAAATGTTAAATAAAATCCTACTAAATATATTATGGATCCAAAAGGTCCCCCACTCAAAGTGATACATTTTTATTAGGTTTGTTTTACTTTTAACACTTAAATTATTAAATTACGAGATCAACTTCAGATATATCTGTCGATTTTACGTTTGAACTATTATTTAGTTTGTATTATGCTCTTTTGTCAAATAAAACGTTGTTTTTTCATGGCAACCACACAATTTATGCAATATTTTTTCCACATAAAACATTTTAAAGTGACATTTTTTAAGTAGTAATTCATTGTAACAGAGATTTGTTTTCTTTTTTTTTTGAGCAATGGCAAAAAATAAATAAAGACAAAAGAAAAAAAAAACAGCCTGCATGGCAGCTTTGTGTCAACATTGCAACTTTTTTTCGTTAGATTTCACATCATTCCACTTTTTTAAAATGTTTTTTTTAATTTTTGCAATACTATCAATTTTACTATTTTTGCAGAATGTGTGGGGGGCCGATAAACAATTAGCTGCGGGCCGCACTTTGGACACCTCTGCTCTAACCACTAGGTCAATGAGTAGGTTAAGCAGTTTGATTGGCAGGAAGTCCCAAGTTAAAAAAATAAAAATAAAAACTTTTTTTTATTAACTACCTTATATCTATCTTTTAACTATCTTTTTTTACTACCTCGGGTTGAAAAATGTTCCCAATATTAATGTTGTCTATTTTTTTGTTGTTGTGAGTAGTTTGCGGACCCCTGGCTGTAATAAACCATGAAAACATGTTTTTCCCTATTTTCATGCTGTTTTTTTTTTTTTTTTACAGACGATTTGCGCCTGTGTATTGAACATATTACCAAAGCAACTAAAAAATACCCTATTTACACTATAAAAAAAGTTATTAGATGCTCATTAAACTATTTTACCACGGATAACACTTAGTCTGATACACATCGACAGAAAGCAAAACAGTACAACTAGAATTGTCAATAAAGTTTTATTATTGAAAAAGTTCACGTGAGCGCTGCCTGAGCTCAGTCCGCGCCTGCGCAGACTTGTACACGCACTGCTCCATTGTGACGCTGCATCCACATGCTTTGTAGATCTGTTTTTTTTAATCGGGCTGCTGACACGCAGTCATCACAATTGTATCCTGTTATGTCCACGAAAAACAACACACAATCATGTAAATGAACAGTTATTGTGTTTTAAGTATATCTTCCTAGCATGGCTTTGGACGGTAAGTATGACAACTTTTGTGTTTTTAATACTGAATTGTCGTGGACTCAACTGCCAGACATTACTGTTTCTTCTAGAAGTGGGTCAATCAATGACATGACATCATCACTCGTTTAGCATGTTTAGCTTGTTTAATGTCTGACTGGGTACATGCTAATGTTAATGCTTTTTGTCTGCAATTCTGTTGAACTTGAACTACACTGACAATGAAATGAAGTCCAGGCTGACTGTGCTGACAGGAGAAATGTTTTCCATGTAATCTTCATTTTACAGCAAATCACAGGTCACAATTGTGTCTTTTTTTTTTTTTTTTTTAGAACGCTATCGCTTTTTGGTGCTGTTTTTCAACTGCCTGCTGTCGTTTGGCTCCTACTTCTGCTTTGACATCCCCAGTGTTCTGCAGGATCAGTTTCAAGAGGTATGGGGATGTTTCCACTTTACCTTAAAGGGGAACTGCGTTTTTTGGGGGGGAATTTTGCCCATCATTCACAATCTTTAGGTAAGACAAGCACACAAATGTCTTTCTTTTTTAATGCATTATAAATCATAAATAATTGCTAGCAAGAGTCAGCTAACAATGGAGGTAATATGATTAGAGCTATTCCACCTGTGAAGCGCTCCAAAAACCTCCATCAATGGTTTATATACATGTAAGTACAGTAGGAAAGGGATTTATATGGCTGTCTTGAGTTTCCAATAATTTTTACAACTCTTATTTTTTTGTGATAGAGTGATTGGAGCACATACTTGTTGGTCACAAAAAACATTCATGAAGTTTGGTTATTTTATGAATTTATTATGGGTCTACTGAAAATGTGACCAAATCTGCTGGGTCAAAAGTATACATACAGCAATGTTAATATTTGGTTACATGTCCCTTGGCAAGTTTCACTGCAATAAGGCGCTTTTGGTAGCCATCCACAAGTTTCTGGGCAGCTTCTGGTTGAATTGCTGACCACTTCTCTTGGCAAAATTGGTGGAGTTCAGCTAAATTTGTTGGTTTTCTGATGTGGACTTGTTTCTTCAGCATTGTCCACATGTTTAAGTCAGGACTTTGGGAAGGCCATTCTAAAACCTTAATTATAGCCTGATTTAGCCATTCCTTTACCACTTTTGACGTGTGTTTGGAGTCATTGTCCTGTTGGAACACCCAACTGTGCCCAAGACCCAACCTTTGGGCTGATGATCTTAGGTTGTCTTGAAGAATTTGGAGGTAATCCTCCTTTTTCATTGTCCCATTTACTCTCTGTAAAGCACCAGTTCCATTGGGAGCAAAACAGGCCCAGAGCATAATACTACCACCACCATGCTCTGTACCGAGGATGTCGTTGTGGCTTGTACAGCCCTTTGAGACACTTGTGATTTAGGGCTATATAAATACACATTGATTGATTGATTGATTGATTGATGGTAGGAATGGTTTTCCTGGGATTAAAGGCCTTACCTTTTCTCCTCCAAACATATTGCTAGGTATTGTGGCCAAACAGCTCAATTTTTGTTTCATCTGACATCACATGGACAAACATAAGACCTTCTGGAGGAAAGTTCTATGGTCAGATGAAACAAAAATTGAGCTGATAGGGCAGAAGCGCACACCATGTATCACAGACCAAACAGGATCCTCAGTGGTTGGCGGGGGGATAGACCAGGGCACACTGAGCACAAAAAAGGTCCAACAAAAGATATCCTCTTTAACTCAGGGAGGCTACGAAAGAATACAAGGAGGTTAGGGATATCAGATCAGGTCAAATGAGACCAAAATTGAGCTGTTTGGCCACAATACCCAGCAATATGTTTGAAGGAGAAAAGGTGAGGCCTTTAATCCCAGGAACACCAATTCCTACCGTCAAGCATGGTGGTGGTAGTATTATGCTCTGGGTCTGTTTCGCTGCCAATGGAACTGGTGCTTTACGGAGAGTAAATGGGACAATATGTTATATGACAAAAAACTTCTGGAAGTCTGCAATTTTTACGTCTTGAGAACATTAGTGCAGCCTCCCTCCCATGCACCTTCAGCGGTAGGTTAAAGGAAGAGAAAAAAAAAGTGGTGTCAAAGATGCACTGCACAACTGCTTCTAAAATGCCCATAAAAAGTGGTAGATGTCCCTCCCCTGCTTGTTTGAAAACACAGCAAAATGATAACATGAATGTGCAGGAAATGATCAAGTGTCTCGGTGGTGATGTCTCGTATAGTACACGAAAAATCTTTATTTAAATAAGGCGGTCTGCGCCACTTTTCAATTACATACGCAGTCTTAGTAGATCACACGCAACAAGCAACATAGTACTCACTATTTTATTGACTGCACACTCTGTTTAGCTCAAGGTATTTAGATCGTAGTAAATCGGGCCCTTACTGTACAATGTCTGCTCTTACTGGGATGCCGACTGATGGTATGTTTATTACTTCCTGTTTAGTTGAAACATTGAGGATAATCCTCACACAGGTTTAAAGAAAAGTGCCACAATCGAGCGCCTCTTTGTGTCTTTCTCGTCGGGTATAAGTTGAATGTCAAAGTGGACCAACGTCTTGGGTTGTGGCAACAACATTCTACTATGTAAGTGAGAGGCATGATTTATAATCTAGAATTAACTTTCACCAACTCAGAGGCGATGCAGCAGCAGCAGCTCAGTATCTCAATACTGTAGCTGCGTGAGCTAGTTACCTCTCTGTGATCACAGCGCTGCTAAAAATAGTTCAATAACAATAATGCTAATATTTGGTTAGTGTTCAGGTCATGACATGTAAATGGAGTATTGTTGGCAGTTTGGATGTATTTTTGGAGGGCTTTATGGGTGAAATAGACTACTCCCATTAGCTGCATTCTGAGCCACCTTTTACTTGCCGTATTTTACGAATTACAATGCATAAAAAAAAAGAAAAACGTGCTCTTTTGTTTTACATAGGGATTGTGGAAAAAAAAAGTGCAGTTCCCCTTTAACAATTTAATCACGCGATAATAACCTTTATCGTTGTCCTCATTCTCTCAGAACCTGACATGTCCCAATGTGACAGTGATCAATGGGACGGTGGACTGTGTGGTGGGCTTGGGGATGACCCCTCAGCAGTACAATCTTCTCTATGCTATCTGTGCATGGACGTAAGTGCACGCAGACATTGACATGCCTTGAACGCAATGCTGTGTGTGAACCGTAAACTTGGCTTTATTACTTTTCATCATCAGGAATGCAGTAGTGGTGATCCTAGCTGGATTCCTTATTGACAAATTGGGAAACCGCTGTAAGATGCCTTCACATTATTTTACAAATTGTCACTTAATTTCTAAAAAAAACCTAATTGAGTACAGGGATATATTACGCAATGTTTCATCTTTTTGTTCTATAAGCAAAGGTGGGTAGTGTAGTCAAAAAATACACTCAAGTAAGAGTACTGAGTAGAGTAGGTAAGGTTGTATTTTTGCCTTCACTCCTGTGAGAATCCTGCGTGTGACTGAAGCATTAAGGAGTGGGATTATCCAGGGCTAGATGCAGTGTGCTGTAACAACCACCAGGTAGCATCTGTGAGCGGATGATACTTTATCATCTCTTTCTCTTTCGGACTTTATCAGGTCAGTAGTGCGTTCTTCAAGCATTCCTCGCTCACTCAACTTTTGATTTATTCAGTAGCTGTTTTTTAATGGTATTTGCACTGCAACCATAGTTGGTGTGTGAGAGAGAGGGTGCCCGTTCGGTTCGCTGTGCATAGAGCTTCGCTAACCGCAGGGTGCGGACGTTTTGTGTGAAGAAGCGCATGTCAAATGCAAATATTCAATGACAAGGCCATTCTTATGACAATTAAGCCCCAAAATATTCCTAGACACATCATGCTCTGTCACTTAGAATATTAAGATAAATTTATCTTACAGTAGCCCTCGTGGCCCGCGTGACTAGGACATGCGCTTCAAGGCAGAAGGTCATGAGTTAAAATCCATGTCCGAGTTTAAGTAAAGTACCCAAACTTATGTTTTGATGATGTTGAAATTGTTTAATACGCCTAACTTAAGCATAGTAATTAAAACAGTGGATTGTTCATTGTGTTGCTCAAAGTAATATTATTTATATGGTGCTGGGAAAACCCATGATTTTAGCCTTTCAAAGCTCCTCTTGGAACACCATTTTTTTTTACCTCTGTATTTGTCAAATCCTGGTCATGGCCGTCGTTCTGGGGGGAGGTCGATCAGTCATTCCAGCAACCTTTGTAAAAACTCTGAGGGTTACAGTGCATCCGGATAGTATTCACAGCGCTTCACTTTTTCCACATTTTGTTATGTTACAGCCTTATTCCAAAATGGAATACATTCATTTTTGTTCTCAAAATTCTACAGAAAATACCTCATAATGACAGTGTAAAACATTTTGCAAATGTATTAAAACTAAGAAACTAAACAAATATCACATGTATATACTGTAAGTGTTTACAGCCTTTGCTCAATACTTTGTTGATGCACCTTTGGCAGCAATTACAGCCCCAAGTCTTTTTGAATACGATGCCACAAGCTTGGCACAACTATCTTTGCCCAGTTTCGCAGAAATTCTCTTTGCAGCACCTCTCAAGCTCCTTCAGGTTGGATGGGAAGTTTTGGTTTTCATCCAGGAAGTCTTTGTACATTGCTGCATTCATCTTAGTCTCGTCAAGGAGGTGACCAAGAACCCGATAGTCACTGTATTAGAACTTCAACATTCCTCTGTGGAGAGAGGAGAACCTTCCAGAAGGACAACCATCTCTGCAGCAATCCACCAATCAGGCCCGTATGGTATAGTGGCCAGACAGAAGCCATTCCACCAAATAAGTTTGCCAAAATGCACCTGAAAGACTCTCAGACCATGAGAAACTAAATTCTCTGGTATGATGAGACAAATATTGAACTCTTTGGCGTGAATGTCAGGCGTCATCTTTGGAGGAAACCAGGCACCGCTCATCACCAGGCCAGCACCATCCCTACAGTGAAGCATGGTGGTGGCCGCATCATGCTGTGGGGATGTTTTTCAGCGGCAGGAACTGGGAGACCAGTCAGGATAGAGCAGCGGCCCGGGGGCCATTTGCGGCCCGCAGCTAATTGTTTACCGGCCCGCCACACATTCTGGAAATAATATTGTAAAAATAAAAAAGAACATTAAAAAAAGTGGAATGAGGTGAAATCTAACGAGAAAAAGCTGCCATGCAGGCTGGTTTTTTTTCTTTTGTCTTTCTTCATTTTTCTTTTTTTGCCATTGCTCAAAAAAAAAAAATAACGACAAAAAATCCATGTTATAATGAATTATTTTCAGGGCTCCAATTACTTCAAATATTTCACTTTAAAATGTTTTATGTGGTAAGTATTGCAAATATTGTGTAGTAGCCATATAAAAACATCAAAGTTTTCTTTGACAAAAGCGCATAAAACAAACAAAATAATAGTTCCAGCATAAAATCGACAGATATATCTGAAGTTGATCTCGTAACTTAAGTGTTGAAAGTAAAAGAAAAACCTAATAAAAATGTATCACTTTATGAGTGGGGCACCTTTTGGATCCCAAATATATTTAGGGATTTTTTTATTTATCTTTTCACTGTGATTACTCAAAAATATGAAATAATTCAAATCAATGGTGTCCTGCATTATTGATCTTAGGGCTCTAATTACTAAATACTGCATATTTCAGTTTTATAAAAAAACTGAGTTGTTTTTGACAGAAAAGCCATAAAACATTTTTTTTTAATTTGTATTACTTTATATCAACTTGAAGTTGATATAGAGATTTACTGTAAGCATTAAATAATTAAAAAAAAATAATAATCTGACTTATTTTTAACATTTTAATGACTGAGACCCTTTATGGTCCCCGTGATCCCTAAAGGTAAAATAAATAAAAAATGCATATATTTTGTTATGGTTTGAAAATGAAAAATAATCAAAATGGCCCCCACATGCTTTAATTTTTCCGTGTGCGGCCCTCAGTGGAAAAAGTTTGGACACCCCTAGGATAGAGGGATCGATAAATGCAGCAATGTACAGAGACATCCTGGATAAAAAACAATGCTTCCCATCCAACCTGATGGAGCTTGAGAGGTGCTGAACAAAGGAATGGGCAAAGAGGAATGGGTAAATCTGTGCAAAGATAGGTGTGCCAAGCTTGTGACATCGTATTCAAAAAGACTTGAAGCTGCAATTGCTGCCAAAGGCCCCCCCATGACCCGAGAGGGACAAGCGGTAGGAAATGGATGGATGGATGGGTGCATCAACAAAGTATTGAGCAAAGGCTGTGAATACTTATGTACATGTGATTTTTTTTTTTACTTAAAAAAAAAATAAAAAAATTGCAAATAAAAATTCCACGTTGTCATTATGAAGTATTGTCTGTAGAATTTTGAGGACAAAAATGAATTCAAATGGGGGCGGTATAGCTCGGTTGGTAGAGTGGCCGTGCCAGCAACTCGAGGGTTCCGGGTTCGGTCCCCGCTTCTGCCAACCTAGTCACTGCCGTTGTGTCCTTGGGCACGACACTTTACCCACCTGCTCCCAGTGCCACCCACATTGGTTTAAAAATGTAACTTAGATATTGGGTTTCACAATGTAAAGCGCTTTGAGTCACTAGAGAAAAGTGCTATATAAATATAATTCACTTCACTTCACACCCTTTTGGAATAAGGCTGTATCATAACAAGATGTGGAAAAATGTAAGCGCTGTGAATACTTTCCGGATGCACTATATGTAAAAGCGCCTTACTACCCACCTCTTACTATAAGGTTCAAGATGAGATCTGTGAGAAAAAACAATGATGCAAAGCTCTATACTGGTCACAGCTACTAGAAGGCATACTAATTCTAGGGCAGGAGTGTCTAAAGTGCAGGGGAATCCAAAATCAGTTTTTTTGTTGTCCTGCGCCACATTTTAGAAATACAATTAGAAAACAAAACTGGCCCTCCAAATTCTTTGATATTTCAGGATGCGTCCCTCAGTGGACAAGGTTGGACACTTTTGATTTGGCGCGGGTTGTGCTCGTAGACAACTTGGTTAGATTTTTATTTCTCTCTTTCCACAGTCGGGGTATTCCTCTTCTCTTTCTTGTGCGTTTCGGGTTCCTCTTTGTTCGCCCTGGGTTCCCACTTCAGAGGAACTCCATACCTGCTGCCACTCATGCTCACAGGACGATTTCTGTTCGGATCAGGCAACGGATCTCTGAGCAGTAAGTGTGTAATGTTAAAACCACACTTGCTGAAAGCTATATGTAATATGTTTATTTGGATCCTCTTTAGTTGTTCAGAATTGCATCACTGCCTTCTGGTTCAAGGGGAAAGAACTGGCCTTCGCTTTTGGGCTGACATTAGCGTTCTCTCGCTTGGGATCTGTGCTCAACTTCTTCTTTACGCAAAGGTTTGAAGAAAGTTTTGGCTTGCAGTGGACCCTGTGGGGAGGTAAGTAGTGGAGGAATCTGTGTCATAAAACAGTACCATGATTAGGTGCTTATGTCACATGACTTTTGGTTTTCATAGGGGCCTTCTTGTGTGTGTTGGGCTTTACGTCTGCCATCATAGTCAGCACTCTGGACAAGGTGGGAACGAGGCAGCTGGGTCTTGATGGTGCCATCCAGGAGGAGTCTCGCAAAGTGGTACAACACTCTTATGAAAAACGTATAAAAGTAATTCTACTTCCATTTAAGATGTGAAAACAAGCTAAAGTACACAACAAAAGATACTGACTTATAACCTACTCAGTGGCCTTGTGGTTAGAGTGTCCGCCCTGAGATCGGTAGGTTGTGAGTTCAAACCCCGGCCGAGTCATACCAAAGACTATAAAAATGGGACCCATTACATCCCTGCTTGGCACTCAGCATCAAGGGTTGGAATTGGGGGTTAAATCACCAAAAATGATTCCCTGGCGCGGCCACCGCTGCTGCTCACTGCTCCCCTCACCTCCCAGGGGGTGATCAAGGGGATGGGTCAAATGCAGAGGACAAATTTCACCACACCTAATGTGTGTGTGACAATCATTGGTACTTTAACTTTAACTTAACTTAACAATGCGAGCCTTAAGCTGGTACACGAGAGAAGAGCATAGCGTGAATCCTTGTGTGTGCACAACGGGCGAATGATAATTGACTGTTATGTATTCATCAAAAACAATTGTTAGTTTCGCCAATAATCCTTTAAAAATAATTAATTTCTGTAATTGTTTTAAAATTTGTACCAGCAACATGAGGGTTCCTGGTTCAATCCCTGACTTCCGCCATCCTAATCACGTCCGTTGTGTCCTTGAGCAAGACACTTCACCCTTGCTCCTGATGGGTCGTGGTTAGCGCCTTGCATGGCAACTCCCGTCATCAGTGTGTGAATGAGTGAATGTAGAATTAGTGTCAAAGTGCTTTGAGTACCTTGAAGGTAGAAAATCGCTATACAAGTATAACCCATTTACCATATGCCATCCATCCATTTTCTTGTCCCTCTCGGACTTCCCGCATTAAACAAACATATTTTTTCCTTTTTACCTAGTGACATGGCTATCTGATCCATTTAATTGTATAAAATTTTTTTTTTTTTTTTATAAACAAACACTTTGCAAACAGTTTCGTTTTATTGTGATAGTTATTTGCAAAAAAATATAATTTAAATATAAAATATTCGACCCCTTTTTCTGAAGGAGTTTTACTGCCCAGTTCTGTACCTCTTGTGTCCTGGGACTGATCCAACCTTTTTCCAACATCAATCCATTTTGAACTACAATCGTCCCTCGTTTATCGCTGTAATTAGTTCCGGAAAAGACCGCGATAAACACATTTCTGCAAAGTAGTAATCCATCCATCCATCCATTTTCTACCGCTTATTCCCTTTGGGGTCGCGGGGGGCGCTGGAGCCTATCTCAGCTACAATCGGGCGGAAGGCGTAATCATTCATTATAAATCTAATATTTTCATAGTTAGAGCATAAACAAATATTTATGAGCTTCTAAAAAGAACAAACATGAGAGCAATCTCGACATGAAATACCACCATTTACTTACTTTTTTAATCCAGTACAGGAATGCTGCCTGAGGCTGAGCCAATCAGTGGCCACAATACTAAACAGTATGCTCTGATTAGTTAGGTCTCCTACAGTCGAAAAATGCTACTGTTGAACTGATCATTTTAATATATTTTGCCATTTTATCCTTGAAAATGCTTCTTTAGGTCCCCCAAAATTGTAGACTATGCTTTCCAAAAAAAAAAAAAAAACCTCAATACAATTTTGCCATGTGGTGAAGCCGCAAGTTTTGAAGCACGATGTGGCAAAGAACAACTGTACTATATTTAGAGTATTTCGTGTTAACCATGATTATTTCGACCATTAAATGGCCTTTTTGACATGTTTATAATACTGAAAAACCTCATCAAATTTTGCATGTGCAAAGCCTTCTCAGTCGCACCCATGAAATGTTATAATATTGTATACAGCGCCACCAGTGCGTCCAATTGACATTAAATCTGGTGTGTACATTCATCAAATCAATGCTGCAAGATAGTCGTGACTTTCAGGTGCCTTTCTAGGGCTCCTTCCGGAACAACGTCTCCTACTTTTACTTTTACTTCTCTTCTACAGAGAATTCAGGACGTAAAACTGCTGTCGCTAAGATACTGGCTGCTGGTTCTCACCATCATGTTCTTTTACAATGGAATCTTCCCCTTTGTTGCTGATGCCAGGTAGGCAGCAACAAGAATGAAAGCAAACAACAAATTGATGTTGGAAGAGTAAAACATTCTACCTTAAACTGTTGTTTCCTGTCCAGTAAGTTCATTCAAGATAAATACAATGGTTACACTCACGAGGAGGCTGCTTACATCGCAGGGGCCGTTTACGACAGTTCACTCATCCTCTCTGCTGGCATCGGCTTTCTTATAGTAAGTTGGGACTCTTGGCGCCAATCTAAATGTATAAACAATACATTTAATATGGTTCCTGGTGTGTTTCAGGATTGCGTGGGTCTGCGTGGGATTTTTGCCATGTCCTGTGCCATCCTCGCTCTGCCCGTGTTTGGACTTCTAGCCTTCACATTTGTCCCTCCTCTTGTCTGCACTATTTGGCTTGGAGTCATTTATCCTTGTGCTTCTGTGAGTTCTGTTTTGTACACACTGAAATGAAAATACAGTATTTTGCTCTGCTACTACAACTACTTTTGCTACCACTTTAAATATGTTGCAAATGATGTAAGTTAAACATAAATATTTCAGTAAAGGATGCTTATCATTGGTGCATACAATTATTTATTTGTACAACAATTTTATATTTCTGTACAGATCTGGAGGCCGCGCACTACTGTACCTTTGGTACTAGTACCACAGCTGGAAAACTAAAATATTGTAATGAGATTGAGTTGTTTACACTAATATGATGTCAACCATATTAGCAAAATATACAAATATATACAAATCCAGTCCCTCTAGGCTTTCACGTATATATATATATATATATGTCTATATATATATATATATATATATATATATATATATATATATATATATATATATATATATATATATATATATATATATAGACATATATATATATATATATATATATATATATAGACATATATATATATATATAGACATATATATATATATATATATATATGTCTATATATGTCTATATGTCTGTGTATATATACATACAAACGTATATATGTGTGTGTATATATATATATATATATATATATATACATATGTGTGTGTGTATATGTGTGTGTGTATGTACATACGTTTGTGTATGTATGTATGTATGTGTGTGTATATACATGTATGCATATGTGTGTGTGTATATGTAATATATATACTGTATGTGTATATGTACACTACCGTTCAAAAGTTTGGGGTCACCCAAACAATTTTGTGGAATAGCCTTCATTTCTAAGAACAAGAATAGACTGTCGAGTTTCAGATGAAAGTTCTCTTTTTCTGGCCATTTTGAGCGTTTAATTGACCCCACAAATGTGATGCTCCAGAAACTCAATCTGCTCAAAGGAAGGTCAGTTTTGTAGCTTCTATAACGAGCTAAACTGTTTTCAGATGTGTGAACATGATTGCACAAGGGTTTTCTAATCATCAATTAGCCGTCTGAGCCAATGAGCAAACACATTGTACCATTAGAACACTGGAGTGATAGTTTCTGGAAATGGGCCTCTGTACACCTATGTAGATATTGCACCAAAAACCAGACATTTGCAGCTAGAATAGTCATTTACCACATTTGCAATGGATAGAGTGTATTTCTTTAAAGTTAAGACTAGTTTAAAGTTATCTTCATTGAAAAGTACAGTGCTTTTCCTTCAAAAATAAGGACATTTCAATGTGACCCCAAACTTTTGAACGGTAGTGTATGTGTATATATGTATTATATAGATGTATATACAGTATATACCTATGTGTATAATAATGTATTTGTGTAAATATGTGACCCCGAATGGGACAAGTGGTAGAAAATGGATGGATGGAAGATGTATATATTGTGTGCACCTATTTTGCACATTTTTGTGTGCCATGTTGGTACATGTTGCTTTTCTCAGACATTACGTTTAAATGTGTTGGTTAATTAGTTTTTCTTCAGCAAATCATGTTTTATTTACAGAGGGAAAATCACAACAATTTATGACAAGGTTCACTATTTCATGCAATTTTATTGCAACAAACACCATAAAAAACACCTGCACTTTCCATGGCTATTTTTTGGAAGAACTTATGCGAATTCGGCATATCAAAAACAGCCCGCAAGATCCTGGAGGGACTGATACATTTCTGTTAGTGTTCAAAAAGGTTTATTTTAAGGTGGAAAAAAAATAAATTGTTAGATGTTTTGAAATTCTGTGTTGTTAGGGGTTACAAAAAATACATAAAACACAAATTACAAATTCATAAAATTACAAGCAGATGTAATGTTATTGAAAAGTATAAGCCTTAAAACATGGCAACTTTTGGGACAACTTTTAGAAAATGCTTCCACAAAATCAGGCATTTTAGACAGCAACAATCACAAACAAGCTCACCAAATACTTGGAAGGACTATAAATTGAATTGGAAATCAGGTTATAATTGACATTATTTTGCAGGTGAGCATGTGGTCGTCTCTCCCTCTCGTCGTGCCACAAGCCACCATCGGCACAGCTTGGGGCCTCGCTAGTTCAGTTCACATGTTTGGGGTTGGCGTCTCCAACCTTGTCGTGGGGCAGATTTTAGGCACCAAGCCCAGGTAGGAAAACATTCGGGCTGCGCCGTGTGGATGCTTGGCAATGTTACAAAATCTCTGCTGTTATACTTTAGTGACGCTAAGATTCCACTGTGGCGCTGGCAGAGGATGATGATCTTCATGTTGGCCAATACCGTCGGCTGCATCGTCACCTCAGCGCTGCTCAACATCATCGATCACAGACAGGTCACACATCCCTCACCTCCATTTGTCTGTTTTAAATGTTAAATAATGTGTGTTTTGTTTAGGGTGGGACACTGAACAAGAGGACAACAAGAGCAGGACAGTATGAGAGAGAGTCTGACAGAGAGACACTCAAAGAGGAAAGTGAGGATGAGGGAGATGAAGCACTCCCATCCCACTCCATGAACTCATGACTTCTCAAGTTTGAACTTTTCTCTTCACCTCCTTTTTGATAACAATATTTTATATCAAAACCAGAATAATGTGGTTGCTTCTGAGTATTTTTAGATTTTTTTGTTGCTATTTATACTAAAATATATTTTTACTTGTTTACTTAGAAAATGTAATCCTATTGTAACAATTTGCCTATATTACTGAAAATATTCATGAGAAAAGCAACTTTTGAAATGACTGACTAACTGAAAGTCTCTTACTGAACTATTTTATTGTTTATTGGCATTGTCAAGGATTTTATTGTTTAAAAAACAGCTACATTTGCATCACTGTAACTCTTACTGTATATAAATGTTTCTCAAACTTTTTTTTACAGTACCTTACCACTTCATAAATATTTTGCTTTGCAAGTGCAATGTTGTTATCTTATCTAAGTATGATTTGGTTCAAATATGAAATGGAACCTTTGTGCCACCAGTGCTACTTGTACTTCAGTTTAAGAATGAATGCACATATGCAAGATATACAATAGATACAGTATCTTGCAAATTCAAATAACGACTATATACATTAAGGGGAAAAACAGTAGTGTATGTAGTAATATACTTTTATCATGTGTGCACATAATTATTATTTATTATTATTGTCATTATTATTATTATTCCAGCGTGTATGTGCCTAAATGTTGTAATTATACAGTATTTTCACCATTATTTTTATACATAGCAACCACTAGGCGGAGCCATGACGTTTGTTTAAACCAGGGCTATTCAAAGTATGGCATAGTGAGCCTCCCCTGAAAGAACATAATTCATTTGGGGCCTCCCCCGGAGGAGTTTTCCGCTCATCTCTTCTAATGTTACCCTCTCATTATAGGGACTAAAAATCAATTGCTTTTGCCTTTAAACATAACTGACAATAGCTTAGGAGGTTTGACAGCAATATTTTCTTAATTTTTCTAAAGCTGCCAAAATCTTAGCATGGCCCTGAGGGGAGCAGTGCCTCACAATTTGAAAGCCCCTGGATTAAAATGTATAAGACTGCAAAAAATGCAGAGGTTACATCTCCGTGTTTTTTGATGGCTGCTCTTCAGGCTGTTTACACGACATTGTTTTTTGCTGGCTGCTCATCATGCTGTATCACTTCGAGTGAATAATTAAAAGTTTATGTTTAATGTATTATTTGTGTTACTACTCTCCAGGGCCCAGGTTGTTGACTTTTTTGAGCTAGGCATTTGCCAAAAAAGAACAAAACAATCATAGTTAATGTTTTTCAGTTGATCGTTCAAAGCTTCTTTGAGATGCATTATGTAGTTGGTCCATGTTCTGTGGTAATCATGCAGAAAAAAGCTCCAAATTGATTACAGGGTTGTCCCCACTGTCCTGTAGTTAGATGGCTGTGTATCTTTTCTAGTGACATACTTGGACGACTCTTACTGCAAGACTTGCAAAAATCCTCTGTTCACTGTGAAGATAAACACTAAAAATACACCTACCTTAATCTGCTTACAGGTTGTGCGCCGCTCGATGGGCCACGCACACACGGCGAGGGAGCCTTAAGAGCAACCTAATACCTGACGGCTTCATCATCTCCAGAGTCTGTGCTTATGGTTTCCCGCCTGGAGGGGCTGTGCAGCCTGGACTGTTTGGCTGAGCCCCTGGACGAGATGTCAACCCGCCTCAACCTCAACAGCCTGGGCAGGATTTGCGGCAACAGCCGCGGCAACAGCCGCGGCAGCGACATGGTGATTGTGGACCGGGTCAAGAGGAAGAACTCGGTCAGGCGCATGTCGATCATCGAGGATGGACAAATAGCCGAGATTCTCTACCTGATCCCCAAGAACTGCATGATGGAGCAGCTGCCTTTTCTAAACCCCAACGACTATGTTCTGTGTGAGAAGCTGGCGGCCATACCTGCGGATGTGTCAGGTACACACACACTTACACACAACACACACTCCACTACCACTTTATATTCTCTATAGTTCACTTGTTTTTTCGATGTTACAACAAAAAAGGCCTATGAGGAATTCATGTTAGATCGTATTGACCCGCATATAAGATGAGATGACCTCTCTTATAAAGTTGAAAGATTTTCATAGACAAAATGAGTAATTTTAGAAGAATCAGGTGTTCACAACTGATATATACACCCCCCCCCAAAAAAAACAAAACAATCTCGTATTTCTTAGCTAGCATCATTGTCTTAAAAAATGACTTGTTAATAACCTAGGAGACACTCTTTTTTTTAAGCGGGTTGCAGCTGTATCTTGCCGGGTCACCGGTGTGTGAGTGACAGTAAGAAAAGCTCTGATTCGCTTTGGGATAAATCGTTCGTTGGTTTACATGTGTTATTTGGTAGAATCTGAACATAGGACAACCTGTTTTACAGTCTTTTGTTTGAGCTACTGCACGTTTTGGCTAAATTAAAACCACAATTGATATCACAAAGGCGCAGATTGTGGGTCAGTTTCATCCAAGTTTGTTGTTTTTAAACACATTTTTGTCAAGTTTGTGCCGAAAAATATAAAACACGCACACGCGTGTCATGAACCATCATGACGTTTGTGTTGTTTTTTCTGTCTTAAGTGTTTTTTCCTATCCAGTGCTCTTATTTTGGTTTTTCTCCTTCTGTTTTTGCTCTGTCTCGCTGGGACTTCTCTTTTGCTTCCGAGTGCTTATCTCCACACCTGCTTTTGAGTAGTGACTTCACTTTTGCTTGTGAGTGCTTATCTCCACACCTGCTCTTAAGTAGTGATTAGGGGAGTCGCCTGCCTCTGATCACTAATCAGGAGGTTTTATCTGCCAGTGTCGCCTTTCTTACGACACTGGGTGTTTGTTGACTGTTCATAGTGTGCCTTTTGGTGATTATGTCTTTCCTTAATTTGCCTTGCCTAAGCATTTGATCCACAGCTGCAGCCATGTGTCTTCCTGCTTTACTCTACTAAAATGACCTTTTTCCTGCACGTCCCCTTGCTGTCGCTGCATTTTGGGGTCACACCAAAAGCCAGAATCAACAACTACAACAAAGATTAAACACAGGTCATATACATATAAATAGGAAAAATACCTCAAATTTAAATATAGGACTAGTATTTTGGTATTGTAAATTTACATTGGCATGCAAAAACATTTAATATTTAATCTATACGTTGCCATACTCGCTCATACTGTGTGCATGAGTAGAAAAATAACAATGCTTACATTTCTTAAATTTTAGCAGTAGTTTTATTATTGTGGTTGTACTTTGCAATACTGTAAAAAAGATGAACTCCATCATATTGGGATTGGTTTATTATTTTGATTACCTTTTTAGCTACGGTACATGAGAGAGTCCAAATATTTTAAAAAATAGCTTAGTTTATCTGTACAATGTATCTATTTCTGTATGTGCAAAGCTGAAGAAAAGGACACATAGTTACTAGTCAGTGGATGATGTCATGTTTTGGTTGTACCCACAGTCCTCATTTAGAACACTCTTGCACGTATACACACACACACGCACACACTCCTGCCCTCTGCATGTTTGGGCCGCCCCTTTTTATCATGAAGCAGGAGTTGAGTTTGTTCTTCTCTTCGCTCTGATCCACTGCACTTAATCCTGGCCTCTCCAAAAGACAGAGACAGCACCAGCATGAAACAGAAAGGTAGACCCCCCTCTCCTGTGTGTGTGTGTGTGTTTGTGTGGGTGATTGTTTTTGTGTAGCTCCTACATACAGTACCAGTCAAAAGTTTGGACACATGTTTTCATGCTGTTGAATGAGAAGATGTGTCAAACTTTTGAAAACTGCTAGCATTTATTGACACATTAAGTGTATTGTTTCCTGTAGTAATGTCCAATGGGCATGTTTTTTCATATTTCTCAAGTTCTCATTGCCTCACTGAAGTAGCATTTTCTCCTATAGGGTCATTTATAGATGTTGCCTTATGTAAAGAGACTATTAAAATGCAGTTTAGGTCACTTTCTGTTAAAAAATAATAATTTATTTAGGTTTAGACTACTAAAATTGAATTTCCAGATGTATGCAATTCTGCAACGTTTACGGAAGTAAGGAAAAAAAAGGAGTAAAAGCAATTTGTCATTCTCCACTCCAAAATTTATCATTCAGCATTTTTAAGAGAGACAATCCAAGAAATGATCAACACAAAAGCATGAAAATACACACTGTATTTGCCAAGTGTGTAAAAGTGCAAGCTCAGCTGTCAGAGTTAAACATAGAGCAGCAATGTCACATTTGCATTGAAAAAAACCAAAACAAAAACCCTTCCATTATTCTATTTCCTGAGAGCGGGAAGGCACACATGAATGTTCTTTTGTGACTTAACTACTTAGTCAGAGGGAGGCTACTTTCACTCGCAGTGATAAGTAGGGAAAAAATGCTCTCATTCCGCTAAAACTACCTCCTCCTTCCACATGCCTTCCTGATAAATTCCACAGAAATCTCCTGTGTTATTCCGTACTCCCATCTTGCCTCACAATAACACTATCATTTTGTGACTCATAACCGCCTCCCTTCCTTCCTCCTTTTCTTAGAATAATTTTTAAATAATTTCTTCAAATTACTTCATATAGATTCTCATGTACTGAAGTGCTTATGCATGCACATACACTACCGTTCAAAAGTTTGGGGTCACCCAAACAATTTTGTGGAATAGCCTTCATTTCTAAGAACAAGAATAGACTGTCGAGTTTCAGATGAAAGTTCTCTTTTTCTGGCCATTTTGAGCGTTTAATTGACCCCACAAATGTGATGCTCCAGAAACTCAATCTGCTCAAAGGAAGGTCAGTTTTGTAGCTTCTGTAACGAGCTAAACTGTTTTCAGATGTGTGAACATGATTGCACAAGGGTTTTCTAATCATCAATTAGCCTTCTGAGCCAATGAGCAAACACATTGTACCATTAGAACACTGGAGTGATAGTTGCTGGAAATGGGCCTCTATACACCTATGTAGATATTGCACCAAAAACCAGACATTTGCAGCTAGAATAGTCATTTACCACATTAGCAATGTATAGAGTGTATTTCTTTAAAGTTAAGACTAGTTTAAAGTTATCCGCATTGAAAAGTACAGTGCTTTTCCTTCAAAAATAAGGACATTTCAATGTGACCCCAAACTTTTGAATGGTAGTGTACATGATTAAGGGCTCATCTCAGGTTTCTGTCCATTTGCCGTCATTCTAAACTTAACGTTTGCTAATACTTGACAGCAGATCAGCTTCAATATCTGGAAAGACCGGTAATCTTGCATATGTTATTTATTCTTTGTGCAAACATGTGTCCCATATTTTCTTAAATACACTTTAAAGCAAAGGGTTGGGTGACCTATGGCGTATACGAGAGTATTACATCCTGCCATCAGTGTTAATTCTAAAAACAAATACCGCCTCAGAGGAACTGTTATTGAAGGCATAAAAATATCAAACCCACTAATGTTCCATATCTTTTGGAATATAAAACAACCCTGAATGTAAAATATTTTTAAAACAAAATGAAATACATTTTTAGGATTTTTTAATTTTTTTATTATGATTTTGGTATTTTTGCAAAATATACTTCTTAGCTGCTTCTAAGTTTTAACTTGCACTGCCTTATTGGTCACTATTATCTTAAAGGCCTACTGAAATTAATTTTTTTTATTTAAACGGGGATAGCAGATCCATTCTATGTGTCATACTTGATCATTTCGTGATATTGCCATATTTTTGCTGAAAGGATTTAGTAGAGAACATCGACAATAAAGTTTGCAACTTTTGGTCGCTGATAAAAAAAAGCCTTGCCTGTACCGGAAGTAGCGTGACGTCGCAGGTTGAAAGGCTCCTCACATTTCCCCATTGTTTACAAGAGAGCGATTCGGACCGAGAAAGCGACGATTACCCCATTAATTTGAGCGAGGATGAAAGATTCGTGGATGAGGAACGTGAGAGTGAAGGACTAGAGTGCAGTGCAGGACGTATCTTTTTTCGCTCTGACCGTAACTTAGGTACAAGGGCTCATTGGATTCCACACTTTCTCCTTTTTCTATTGTGGATCACGGATTTGTATTTTAAACCACCTCGGATACTATATCCTCTTGAAAATGAGAGTCGAGAACGCGAAATGGACATTCACAGTGACTTTTATCTCCACGACAATACATCGGCGAAGCACTTTAGCTACGGAGCTAACGTGATAGCATCGGGCTTAACTGCAGATAGAAACAAAAGAAATAAACCCCTGACTGGAAGGATAGACAGAAAATCAACAATACTATTAAACCATGGACCTGTAACTACACGGTTAATGCTTTCCAGCCTGGCGAAGCTTAACAATGCTGTTGCTAACGACGCCATTGAAGTTAACTCAGCTACGGGACCTCACAGAGCTATGCTAAAAACATTAGCTATCCACCTACGCCAGCCAGCCCTCATCTGCTCAACACCCGTGCTCACCTGCGTTTCAGCGATCGACGGAGCGACGAAGGTCTTCACCCGATCATCGATGCGGTCGGCGGCTAGCGTCGGATAGCGCGTCTGCTATCCAAGTCAAAGTCCTCCTGGTTGTGTTGCTGCAGCCAGCTGCTAATACACCGATCCCACCTACAGCTTTCTTCTCTGCAGTCTTCATTGTTCATTAAACAAATTGCAAAAGATTCACCAACACAGATGTCCAGAATACTGTCGAATTTTGCGATGAAAACAGGGCTTTTTGTATTGGATACAATGGTGTCCGAATACTTCCGTTTCAACCATTGACGTCACGCGCATACGTCATCATACATGGACGTTTTCAACCGGAAGTTTCGCGGGAAATTTAAAATGGCACTTTATAAGTTAACCCGGCCGTATTGGCATGTGTTGCAATGTTAAGATTTCATCATCGATATATAAACTATCTGACTGCGTGGTCGGTAGTAGTGGGTTTCAGTAGGCCTTTAAAATTAGCATTTTATCTCTTTCAGTGTTTGCTAACTTGTTAACATTTGAGCTGCTTTTTTGAGTGGGTCTCAAAGTCACTGGTGTGTGTGAGTGACTGGAAGAAAAGCGTTGACTTGTTTGGGGAGAAGTAATTTGCCTTGCATGCTGGCTTGCATGTATTCTCCACCCCAACTATAAGACGACCTGTCTCTCGTAAACAATTTTCGTGGGAAAATGCATTCACTGGGGTGTTTGTGTGGCAAGAAGAAAAGCTCTGACTCGTTTGAGGCGAAGTCATTTGCCTCTGCCGGCTGGGTTGCATGCATATATCTCTCCACCCCGAGATATGACGACCTGTCTAACGCATACTATTTTCGTGGGGAAATGCATTCTTTGGTGTGTTAGTGGCAGGAATAAAAGTCAAACAAAAGTAAAAAAAAAAAAAAAAAGCTCTGACTCATTTGGGGAGAAGTCATTGGCTTCTGCCTGCTGGCTCACACGAATAATAATAAACATTTTTATGATCCTCGAATCATATTTTTTTTCATAAATGTCTCCATAGTAATTCACTGCAACATATTATTAAACAAAATACATACATACATGTCTATTATGACCATTTCAAATGGGTGTGATCGTTCATGAACTTTTGAATAATTGAATACATTGCACATTTATCCAGATTTTCACCAAAATGTTATGAGTTTCCTTGCAGATCCGAAGCAAAGTGTGTTGAAAGCCTAAGGTAATAATCATAAAGATTACGATGACCAGTGCCTCTCTTCCAAGGATATCTTCAAAGACTTCATTCAACCTTTGGAAAGACTACCGTAGTTTGGTAATCTTGTTTGTTTCTATGCACATGCCTGTTACCATGGTGACAAATCTCCCCTGTTGCGGGGCAGATTTGGGGCCACATACCGATGGTTCTTGTCTCAATTTCATTAGCTTTCACGAGGCTGAGTCACGCAAATTTGTTGTAAGCACTGATGCGTCCAACAGGAAGAAAATCCCTGCTGAAATAAAAGTTTGTTTTGTTATCATACAATACACGAGAAAGTAGGACCTTTTTCAATAAGCGGTCCACACACACAGTGGGACACATTGTCAGTGTGTCACATTCTTTCCCCGCGTCTCCTCTTCCAATCACAGGCGCGGCCCGTCCAGTTGCCTGTGATTAGATTGTACAAGCGTCCACTCTCCCTGGCTGCCAGTTAGCATGACAGAGATAGATGAAGAAGAATGTGCCTGGACCACGTGCTGCATTGTGACATAACGTTTCCCTCTCAGGGGTCCGGGCCCTTGACCTGTAGCGAGGCGCTAACTCTCTGCTGGGAACACACATCACGCTCAGGAATATCCATCAGTCTCTTGTTTACAGATAACTGGGATCTCAGCAGTTTTTATAATGACATGCTGATGATAAGCGAATGATTAATGACTTACAGTGTGTTCCACCCTCCACCGCAGTGCTTCACACCCGGAGCGATCGTCAGCCTCATACCCCTGCAGTCAAGAAGGTCATCAGATGCATGAAATGTGGGGAGGTCTGCAAAGGGGAGGTCCTGCGAGTCCAGTCAAGTCACTTCCACATCAGATGCTTCACCTGCAAGGGTCAGAAAACCATTCATAATATACTTCCCAAAACTGTTGAGCAGTTGTAAATAGTACACTATGCTCTATGCTGTATCAGCCCCAATATAAGATGACACCGAATATAAAATGAACCCATGTGTGTGTGGGTTTCAGGAAGAAAAGCTCTGACTCCCTTGGTGCTACCTGTCGAAGTTGAATTTCAATTTCTAGACACTGAATATAAGACATCGTTTTAGATTCGGGGCAATATGATAATGAAGCTTTTTAGTTGAAGTATGAAGTAGAAGCCATAGTAACATGAACAATAGCATTAAATCATTTTAAATGTCCCAGGTCACCCTTTACAGTAATTTATTGTCTGGTAATACTAAAGGACAACCATTTTTGTAATTTTGTTTTACAATAATAATAATTTGTTTGATTAATTTCTGCAACTTAAAATAAAAAATGAATAACTATAATTGTTTATTAATATTAATATTAATATTGTATTTTGTTAACTGTTATGATGTATACCAGTGGTCCCCAACCTTTTTGTAACTGCGGACCGGTCAAGGCTTGAAAATTTGTCCCACGGACCGGCGTTTTTTAAATTTATTTTAATTTATTTATTTTTTTTGTCAGAAAAAAATACAATCATGTGTGCTTACGGACTGTATCCCTGCAGACTGTATTGATTTATATTGATATATAATGTAGGAACCAGACATATTAATAACAGAAAGAAACAACCCTTTTGTGCGAATGAGTGTAAATGGGGGAGGGAGGTTTTTTGGGTTGGTGCACTAATTGTAAATAAATAAATAAATAAATTGTAATAAATAAATTGTAAGTGTATATTGTGTTTTTTATGTTGATTTAATTAAAAAAAACAAAACAACTTTTTTTATTTTATTTTATTTTTTTATTCTTGTGCGGCTCGGTACCAATCGATCCACGGACCGGTACTGGGCCGCGGCCTGGTGGTTGGGGACCACTGATGTATACTACCAGTAATAATTTGTGTTAATTTAGTTGTATGATTGTATAATGTAACAAAAATAACCATTACATGTTACATTATATTATAATTGTAATTGTTATTATATATTATAATTATTTGCAACAATTATAGTAATTATTGTTATAATACCAAACTAATACTATAGGAACATATTTTTGTAATTTTATTTCACAATAAATATGTACATACTTTTCTTTGATCCGTTTTTGATTATATTCTACAACTTAAAACAAAAACAAATAATCACAACTATTTACTGATATTAATATTGTTTAAATGATTAATAATTGTTATGTTTATAATGTGTACTGGTATTAATTATATAGTAAAAAATAATTATAATAATGATCATTATTTATACTAATTCATAAAAATTATCTATTAATGATACTAATTATTATGATCATTATTGGAATTGGAGAAACTATGCTGACGAATGAACATGCGTAACAAACTGTTTAATTGTACAACATTTTGGTAAATAACAACATGAGATGTGTCCCGGCGGTCCACCAATGTTACAGATCAATAAGTGAGTGAGCAATAACGTTGATCATAAAGTATACCCCTTTTTTTAGAACTTGTGCATCATCCTAATTGGTTTTGAAGCTGTTATTTACGGTAATATTACTACATATTGTGGCTTTAAAGTGAGCATGCACTGCTGCCATTCCATGTACTGAAAACATGTCCGTCCCCTCCCCTCCTCCCTCGCGGTTACCAGACAACGATGCACAGGAGTTACTGCTTCATGCGACTCATGTTTAGCCAGCAGGCCATTGTCCTCACCTAATTAACCCTGACAGGCTTCTAGTGTTGTTGCCCTTGCGCTGTGTTTACCTCACAAGATAAAAACAATAAAAATGTACTTTCAGAAAATGGAATGCCTCATGAATGCTCCCAGGATTTTAATCAACAAAGAGAAAAGCGCATCGTTCAAATTGTTTGCTTTTGTGGTAAATAAATTAGGATTCAAATTAAAGGGGAATTAGCAAATAATACAGCTGATTTAGTCTCAGTGGTCCGTAAAATCTTGACTACCAAATATTTATTCAGCTTTAATTGCCGTAATTTAACAATAGCTTTGGAAATATTTGCAAATAACGGTTACACACATGACAAGTTTCTCTCTGGATGGAAATAGACGAGCACATAACTGTCCTTGGCATTTGGATGCGTTGTGGCAGGGTTCAGATGGACAAAACTGGGTTTGGTGCTATCATATAACATAAGGAGAGTGCTTTGTGTTCAAGTGAGGTAAAACATTCTGATATTCAAGGCTTAATGGAGAACTTCCAAAAGTTTCTAGGAGATCCAAATTCCTTTGTTGTTACACTCCATGTGTGTTTGTGCAGTGTGTGGCTGCGACTTGGCGCGCTCCGGCTTCTTCTTGAAGAACGGAGACTCTCTCTGTCCGCTGGACTACCAGAGACTTCATGGCACCCTCTGCAACAGCTGCGGGGGATTTGTGGAGGGAGAGGTGGTTTCCGTCTTGGGCAAGACGTACCACCCCGCTTGCTTTGTGTGCACCATTTGCAAGTAAAAATAAATACACAAATTACATACAGTATATATAAATACAGTGTACCCTAGTCAAAGTTTTTATAATTGTGTACTTTCACCGTACAGGAAACCATTTCCGGCTGGTGATTGTGTCACCTTCAGTGGGAAAGATTGCATCTGCCAACGGTGTGTTAGCCCTTTGTCTCCTCCCCCTACTGGTATCAGATATTCTAACAGTAAGTACATTTTAATATCATTTTCTCTCTCAAAAAGTGTTGATATGAGCCAGCAGAGGGCGATTATTTGGATATTCTAAATTCCGAGCAGGTAGCATTTACAATGCAATTGGTAATACAGTCGTAAAGGCATTGCATACAAGTGATGATGTTGCCGTGGTAACACATGTTTTCCATCTGCATAATTAAAAATCCCACATTTGAGGCTATAGAGCAGGACTGTCAAAAGTGCGGCCCAGTGGCCATTTGCGGCCCGCAACTCGAGAAAAAAATAAAACAGTAAAAAGTTTACAAAAAAGAACAAAAAGAGGTTATGTATTGAGAAAAAGCTGAAGTTTTGATACTAATAACTAATATTATATTTTGTCACCTATAACACAAAGTTTTGATTTTAAATATATATGACTGTTTTTTTGTATTCATTTATTTAAATTTTTTTTAGAAAATATCATTACATATGCCTGTTTTATGTTCTTTTTTTTACCAAAATAAAAAAATATATATCAAAATGGTTGGATGAAGTTAGTTGGGGGAAGTTTATTTTGAACATGCATACGATTTTAGCATGATATGATACATCACATATTTCAAATACTTTCATTTCCGTTTACAACCTGTCCGAAAAGGAGTAGGAAAACCAAGCTTATTTACACCTACACATATGTTCACTTCCTGTTCTCAATTTGTAACACATTAAGTTAAAGTTAAAGTACCAATGATGGTCACACACACACTAGGTGTGGCGAAATTATTCTCTGCATTTGACCCATCACCCTTGATCACCTCCTGGGAGGTGAGGGGAGCAGTGAGCAGCAGCGGTGGCCGCCCCCGGGAATCTTTTTTGGTGATTTAACATCTTAAATCAATGAATTCTAAATACAACCATTATCTTACAGTCACTAGTTAGGTCACTTATGAGTTACATAATTACATCAGTAATATCTTTTTTTTTTTTTTTTTTATAAATTCAACACCATCCATCCATTTTCTACCGCTTGTTCCTCTCGTGGTCATGGGGGTGCTGGAACCTATCCCAGCGGCACTCGGGACGCTTATCCTAATTATTTTTCATACAAAGTTGCTTTAGAGTATGAGTGTAATAAACAAAAATATGTAATGTCACATGAGCTACGTTCACCCTTTAGGGAACATTGTGAACAGACTTTGAACTGTATTTGTGCACATGTTGTCACATAAATTAAAGAAGTTGGTATTATAACAAATTTAATATCCTTCTAAAATGAATTGATATTTCAATCCGTATCAGAAGGATTATGCAGTGATACCAAAGCCAGCTGCCCTTTTTTGTTTTTGAATTATTTTGTTCATGTTCTGCTTAGATTGAAATTGAAGTCCACATCTGGCATAATCTCTTTTTCCTGGAACACAAACATGTTGATATTTTTGCATTAAGTCACCCCTCCTGGACTATATTTAGTTGTGTTGACACACATACACACACCCATCCTCTAAGCTAGGCAACATGTCAAAATAGTGACTTATTACAGACTGACCTCAGCTTGACCTTGAGTCACTTGGAACTGTACATACAATGCCGCAGGGATTAAGGAGGCAATTCTGTTGGACTGAATGAGACAAGAAAAAGTCACTTTCACATCTAAATTTGCACATGAATATTTTCTTTGAACACTGAGTGCAGAAGCTTCGGAATCCCTGTTTACTTCTTTTTTACTAATTCAATATTTGCTGTCCGTTAATTTGTTTTTTATTGAATTTATTTGTGGTATTTTAATAATTGATTTTATTCAAAAGTCTACGATAACCATATTACACACGAGACATCACAAGAATAACATATTTGTGTCCATTGTCAGACTGCAACGGCTGCGGCCGAGACATCAAGAACGGCCAGGCTTTGTTGGCGTTGGGGAGCCAGTGGCACCTTGGCTGCTTCAAGTGCAACATCTGCCAAAGAATGCTCAGTGGAGAATACATCAGCAAGTAAATACAATAATATGTCCCTTTTTTATACCAATTTATAATGATTATATTGATATCAATACAAGACAGTTGACACTTTCATGACCTGAATACTGTATGAGAAACAAGTCCAGTGTTCAAGATGGTCAAACACTTTTTAAGCGTAAAACATACACGGAGAATGTCTGCAATTTGTGGAAGACTGAGCAGACAGCGGACAGTAAGAAAGCCTTTGGTGGTGTTTCTTCCCGTAATTAGTTTTTCTCAAATAGGGGGTGGGTGTGACCTTGGGGAGCATGCCTTATCAGTATCATGCTTCAAACCCCACTTCAAAAGCTGTGCACAACAAAACATGCTCATCATAGCCATTAATACTGACTCCCTCATTTTGATCAAACAAAAAAAAAAAATCAGCACAAATTGTTTCTCTATTTTTATTTTTTTTGTAGGTTAAAGTGTTTTATATACTGTGTTGTGCTTCTGAATGTATTATTATTTATTGAACTTATGTAAAACATTTTTAAAAAATCAGTATTAAATGGTTCAAATCAGCCAAAAAATGTTTACAGTGTAAATAAGGATTACTTTTTTGTTTTATTTCAGGCAAATTATTGTACTTTAAACCTTCACTGTTATAGGCTTAAAAAACAATGTTTTAACAGAAAATAATTGAGAAGCACTGCTGTAATTATAACTAATTGATACATTTTTTACTTATTTGACAATGAGCTCTGAGTATGTGCTTTTACTGCCATCTGGTGTCTACAACTACAACATCCATACATGATTTTTTGGTTGAAATCCTGTGCTTTTTGGGTTTAAGGTTACAAGAAACACTTAAAACATTGAGAACACATTCATAAAATCACAACTTTGTTACATTTTATTGAAAAAAAAAAGTCTCAATACAGCGCAACTTTTGCCCCAACTTTCTAAAAACGCCACCATGAATTCAGGCATTTTAGGAATCCTGGGGAGATTGTTTATACATGCAAAGCAGCACTCCCCAAACAAGTCAGAGCTTTTCTGCTATTTTTCCTGTCACCCACATACACCAGTGATATAGTGGCAATACTAAGGTTGATCCACTTAAACAACAGAGGGGGATGTTGAGGGTCGTCTTATATTTGGGTCAACAACATAGTGACATAACTGGAGAATGCCTGATGGGGTATATTGTAATGCTCTACAAGATTTTGTTTATTTAAAAGGGGACAATACATAATAATGACAATTTGACAGATTATAGGCAATGGCTAGTTTCCATCTCCAGTCCCTCGTCAAGTTGATGTTAAAATTTAGACAATGACACTCAAAACATAGTACACAGATGAACAATATCAAATTGTAAAATTCCAAGGTTTAAGTGCAAAAAGTGTTGTTGTGGACACTCACTGCCACAAAATCACCTTGCAAATTACACAAATAAATAAAAACAGCCTATAAACTACGATTACAATTTTGACTCTCAAGCAGCCATTTTTTAAAGGTCTTATTAAAAAATGCTTGTGTTGTTAGTTGCAAATGTATGTATGTATGTACAGTAATACCATACATTTCTTGTTAGTTTGGAAAATGCTGTATTTTTGATGAAACTCCTGTATATTATTTAAAATGTGTAGGTGTGCCCGATGAAGTAACTGCATTTTTAACATATTCATGCTGCATGTTGTGTTTTTCAGGGATGGTGTCCCATATTGTGAGAGAGACTACCAGATTCAGTTCGGCGTGCAATGTGAAGCGTGTCAGAAGTTTATAACGGGCAAAGTCCTGGAGGTGAGAGAAGAGAATGTACTGTATCGATGGATGCATTATTGAACATAAACAATGCTATCGGGTATTGATTGTCATTCTTATCTGTCCGTATAGCGACTGTTTTTTGTATTTTGTAAAATGATTCTTTTTTTTTTTTTAAAGGCAGGGGACAAACACTATCACCCGGAATGTGCAAGATGCAGCCGATGTGATATAACGTTCACAGAGGGAGAAGAACTGTATCTGCAAGGTAATCTGTCCATTTGCTTTGCTATAAATGCAACACTTTAGTCTGTAAAGTTAATCAAATTGTTATTTTGAACAGGATCAACAGTGTGGCACCCACACTGCAGAGAAAGAAGCAGAAACAATGACAATTACAGGGTAAGTGCATACTGATTGAAGTATCTTTATCTTCCAACATGGGCTTTGATGCAGTCTAATCTACTTCCTCTTAGGTTAGAAGAGCCAAAGCACCTTGTCTTGATTTCTTTTACCCCCCGAGTGAACTTAAGGTTAATGCTGTACGGTGATTGTGTGCTGTTTGTAATCTCACAGTTTGAGATCCAGCAGCATTGTCATTTTAACACTAAGTTGCCCTGCACGAGTTAGCTCCCATATGCTCTCATTCAACAATCACATGATCAAATGCATGAGTTATAGTTCACATACATTTAGGCTGTGCTTCTCAATTATTTTCTCTACGCACCACCGAAGAAGAACAAAAGATGTCATGCACATCCCCCACGCTCCACTGTGACTATAAATAGTACCATTTGGCTATAAAATTGTTATATGTACACCTATGCAAAGCAAAAAATATGAAATAAATATAGATCAAATTACAACAAAGAATAACTTTATTTACATAGTTTTTTAGTCTGTAACAGAAAAGATTTAAAGTGGATCAATTTGCCTAGAATTGAAAAATAAATGTAATGCTTATTAAACTATAACATTTTTTGACAGACTTGAGCCATTTTAAGCTGAAGAATAAAATAAAACAAAACCTCAAACAATAATGAATTCAAATTGATCAGCAACATTAAATCAGCAGCACAATATAAAAAAACACAAAAATGAATAAAACAATTTGTGCTGATTTACTTTTTTTATGAATAAAAATGAGGAAGTCAGGATTAATGGCTACAATGAGCATGTTGCAGGGTTTGAAGCATGATACATGGCCCCTGGCATCGCACTGCACCCTCCCATGGGGTCCCGCGCCACTAGTTGAGAAGGACTGGGCTAAGGCAAGGATGTCCAAAGTATGACCAAGAGGCATTTTTGGCCGGCAGGTCATTTTTTTATTGGTCCTCTGGACGTTATAAAAACCAAATAAACGTAGATGATTAAATATGACATTAAATTGCTTTGTCACCAAAACACAAAGCTACAATGTTGATATTTTGTCCCGATAGCTTAGCATATTGAGCAATATTTGATTAATTTTAGCATCTTTAATGTACAACAGAGCTTTTCAAAAGGCTCTGGAATGACATCATACCGACTGGCGGGTTCAGTTCAAAACTTGGGAGACACATAATCTTTAAGCAAATTCCTAAAACACGAGAGTGCTCCTGTTGTATGGAGGAACTTGGATCACTGTAAACACATTGGCAGATCCTTGCATTGACATTTTAACCTTGCAAGCAAACCTAGACCACTGGGGTCCTTAACTTGTGATTTACATAACTGAGGCGTTCCTCAAGGCACCCCTTTAAGTCCACTCTTTTTGGCAGTTACACATTTTTTTTGTAATACGATTTATGTAACTAAGATGTTGCTGATGTAGTCAGTAGTCATTTGTTCAACTTGAGTGTTTCTCACGGTTCCGTTTTAGGTCTTTTTTTTTCATCATTGGGGCTATTCAACTTGTGGCCCGGGAGTTCAGTTCAAAAAACTTGAGAGACTCACAATTTTGCAGCAGATCCTTAAAAACACTGGAGTGCTGTCAAAGAGATGATCTTTGACTAACTTTTTTGCAGAAAATCCTTAAAAACAACAGAGCGCTCCTGTAACTCTGACAAAATAAATAGACAAAAATCAAATGTCTATTGTAGAGAATGCTGGTTCTCCGGAATATACAAAATAAGACTAATACTGAAGGGTCCTTAGCTTTTGCGAAATGTGGCCCCCAAAACAATTTGGTTAAATATTCCTGATGTACAAACTGTATCAAAGTGGTCTCATTCTCATTTAATGTTTATGTGTGAATGTGCATAATCAGCATATTTCTACATGCTTTTTATAGTATATACATTCATTAGCATTAGGTACACCTGCATTATCCAATGAGATCCAATACTGAATCATTCTGTTTACCTAAATATGCCCCCAATTTTCTACAACCACATAATTCTTTCCTCAGCATAATTATCTTAATGGCATCATTTTGAATGAAGCGCTTTTTTTGGATATCATTAGTTTGTGTAGGTGTGCCTAATGTAGTGTGCGCCTATCACATTGCAGCATGCTTGGCTGGGATCACAATAAAATGTCTGGCATGAGGACTTCATTGTTGTGTGCAATGATGCTGTTCATCGAAGGAGACATCTAATGTAAAAAAGTTTATTTTCTTCCTCAGTCAACTCTATCGTCATCTGAAAGCTCCTGCTCCAGACCAAACTCCTGTATACCTGGAAGCCCCAGTCGCAACATATGTGTAAGTCACATGACGTTATTTGAATCAGACCTTCAACGCAATATATCAGTTGATATTGTCAGGGCCAGCCCCTGGCATAAACAGTAGTGCTACCACCACTGGCGGGCCACATGATGATGGCGTCTGGTCACTTCAGTAACTGATCATCACGGTGGTCGTCGTGCTCTGCAGCTGTTACTTGTTCTTTTTCATAATAATGGGCTGAATTGCTTCATGGTTACATTTTGTTTCTGTTAAACTTTTATTCAGCGATGAGTCAACATGTCCTTTGTAATCGTTTTAGTTCGGTTTAGCGGCATTGCGGCTGCTATCGTACAAAAGCCTGTAGAGATAATTGCTAATTTAACACCGCTTCAAAATCTGTCATCATGATAGATTTATTGCCATATTTCTAAAACAACAGTTCTAGTCAAGGTTTTATTGTAGCTGAACTTTTTCCCTAAATATATAAAGTCCAAAGAACATTATTTTTTTCATAGTTTTTGCCCATTTTTAGTGTTTATTTTACTTCCTTAATTGTTGCCGAAGCGGCATAGCAGTTTTGAATTGGCTTCACTGCAGTTTAGTCCCCCTTGGACCTATAACCTATTTTACATTAACTGCTTTTGTGTCTTTTATGCACACACTGAGGCTCCTACAGCCAAATCTACTTCTGGTTGTCAATAGTAATTTACAGCAGAGGTCTTTAACAGGGGGTCCGTGAACTTTTTAATTGATTAGACTTTTTTAATATATATACTTTTTATATTCCCGCTGCAATTTTCCAAGCCAATACTTAGTAGTGTTTTTAGAAATGACAGTGGCACGGCCACCCTACCCACTGTAAAAACATTAAATTAAAGTTAATGTTAAAGTACCACTGATAGTCACACACACACTAAGTGTGGTGAAAATACCCTCTGCATTTGACCCATCCCCTTGTTCCACCCCTTAGGAGGTTAAGGGAGCAGTGAGCAGCAGCGGTGGCCGCGCTACGGAATCATTTTGGTGATTGAACATGAATAATTATATTATTGTATTCATGTTAGCATTTAAGATAGCCAGCAATTAGTGGTCTAATTGCCAGCCAGCAATTAGTGGTCTAATTGCCAGCCAGCAATTAGTGGTCTAATTGCCAGCCAGCAATTAGTGGTCTAATTGCCAGCCAGCAATTAGTGGTCTAATTGCCAGCCAGCAATTAGTGGCCTAATTGCCAGCCAGCAATTAGCGCGTGGTTGCCAGCTAGTGATTAGCGTGCTAGTTGGCAACCAGCAATTTGTGCACCAGTTGCCAGCAAATGATTAAAGCGCTAGTCTCCAGCCAGCAATTAACACGCCAGTTGTCAGTGAGCTCTTTGCGGCATTATACTGTACTGTTTGAATATCTTAGTATAATATTGCACAATAACAAGCAATCTTTAGGACCAGTTTGATTTAAAACACAATCACAATTTTAATAGGGGCTCCGTGCTCATTCCCTGAAGACCCTTGATTCACAGTAAACCTCTGTTTATCGCTGTTAATTGGTTGGCTGGCTGTGGTAAATACATTTCCACAGAGTACAAATTATTATTTGTTAATGAAATATTTTTATAGCTAGAGCTTAAAAAAACATTTACAACCTTCTAAATAAAGTTTTAGAATTACGAAAGCCCTCTAGACATGAAATAATACCCACAGGCCGCAAACCTGGAAGCGCAATGTGGCGAGGACGACTCTTACAATTGAAGGGATTCAATGAACTCATATTATGTTCTGCATATGGTGAATATTTGTAATAATCTTTGACAAAGCAAATCACCAGTTTAAATAGTAGGTATTTCAGTTTGGCACATAATAACATAGGGATCTTTAGTATTGACATTTGTGTGTGGATTGGATTAGTTCTCGCGGAAGAAAAGGCAATACAATTGGACCTTGGTATGCAAAGGTGATGGCCCTATCTGTGAGAAGAGACTACATGTTTAGCTTCATACCAGCATCCAAGATACGACCTAAATCTGTTGTCTTTCCAGACACTTAAATAAGAACATCTCCTTTTATGGTCAGGGTGTGCTGTCCTGAGTTAGCACTTAGCACACACCCAGAGACAGGAAGGAGGACTATAAAACTGATAGTTTGACTTCTCTAAGTTAGGAGTGCCTCATTTTTGACTTGCCTCCTCCAGGAACTGCAGTCCTGTATAATGACGTTCGCTTGTAATAAATCAATTTTTAGGTCAGTACTGCGTCTCCGATGTCTCTTTTGATCCAGCCACACTGCCGTGTCACCCTTCAGTCGGACGAGGATGACAAGACCAGAAATACATATTACAACACTCATTAGGCTGCATTCAGCCCTATAGTCACTAGTGTGTTCACACAAGTATTATTAAAGACTGAAATGGGACCACAAACAAAATTGTGTTTTGAGCCATAAAAACGGTTGTACAGTAGTCTGTGTCATTGAATGAGCTTTCACCTCACCTAAACCCCCATTGACCAACCTGGCATTGTGGGATTTTAGTGCAGTACCAGCCTTTTACCTTTCACCTGACTTAACCCATAATTCTGCTCCTCTTCTCAATCCTCTTCTGTCCTCATCCTCTCCCTTCCTCTCTCTCCTTCCCCCTACCCCTCACTCTCCCACTCCCAGGCTAAAGTAGATGATGAGATCATTGATTACCGAGACTTAGCAGCAATTCCCAGAGTCAAGGCTATTTATGACATAGAGCATCCTGATATGATGTCCTATAAGAGTGACGTCCTCAGCTCGGACGGCAAAGGCACCACACAACCTCAGGACAGACAGAGTTCTGCACAGGTAATGTTGTTCAACGTGGAAAAGTCATTCAGGGGCACTGAAAGTGGAAAAGAAAATGTATCAAGTATATTGCTGCAAAAGAACCAATCTTGTCACAGCGGTAAGGAGAAAACTGATGAGTTCATTTGAAACAAAAAGTGTAACAAGATAAACCCTTTTGAAAATATCCTAATTGGTGATCTTTTCTTTCCAGTCTCCAGCAAATGTATCAGAGACCACAGAGGTAAATATATTAATTAATTAAGAATAATCTGTGTGCTCATCTTCCATGTGTGTCCTCTTTGTATTTGTCAAGGAGAGCTTTGAGATGAGAAAGAGCATTCCCAAGTCGGCAAGTCACGGATCGTTCGGTGTTCAGTCCTACAGTCATCACAGCTACACGCCCATCCGATCCCCTCAGCACTTCCACCGGCCCGGTAAGAAGAGCCAAGGTTCTTTTGGTCTGTACTGTCCCCTCTGCTCACCTGTGACTCACCTGTTCTCTATCTCACCACCTTCTCTTCTACATCCTCCACTCCATTCCTTCACTTTTTTCCTGGAATAACAAATAGGCCCTTTATTTTCTGTCAACGACACCTTGCTCTCCCTCTCTTCCCATCACCCTGACAACAAAGGTAAGGCAGGCAAGCCTCTGCTATCCCCTTTTTTCACCTTTCTACTTCAAGGTTTCCCATACTGAGGGTCAGACTCTAAGCAGAATTGTATTTTGAAGTCCCCCATTACAGAAAATGTTCACACTTTTTTATTTGTCAAACAACTTTTATACTTTTTTTTGTCAAACTTGAGTTTATTTTGATGCATGTTTTGTACTACAACAAAATCATTGGAAGTACATTGTTCAAAAATGCATGTTTTTAGCGTAAAATAACAAATTGAACATAATATTTGATCCATGTATGTCAAAAATACCAGCCCAGCGCTAAAACTGTACGCCACTAGAGAATGGTGCCATTTTATTCTTATTATGGCTGTCAAACGATTAAAATGTGTATCGCGATTAATCGTATTTTGTTCATAGTTAACTAGAAATTAATCCTGAATAGATACAATTTTTCATCGTTAATAAGACAATTTTCTATTTTTTAAAACTATGAGTGAAAATGTGTTTATTAAACATTCTGCTTTTTTTAAACAAATCAACACAAAATGGACATAATCACGCTTTTAATGACAATAAAACAAATACCTGCAGTGTGTTGGTGTATCCCCAACAGAATTTAAACTCCTGCTGTAGGAGCACTTGCATTCAGAGGTGAGGAGCTACACTTCCATGTTTAGATACCAGTTTCGAGCATTAATAACACAAGATGTGGATTGCTACGATCATTGTTTGTTTTTTCAAAGATGTTTGGTGATGTAATCTGGAATATTTCTACCTGAATAAATGCTTCTGATATTCTGTACATTATATGTTGTACAAGTTAATGGTATTCATATCACTGCATGACAATGTCTTAAGAAAGTGTAATATTCAGCCTGTTAAACATTCTGTTAATGTTCTTTAAGGCCGGAAGTGTATGACTGGTTTGAGAAGCAGTGTTTTGAAATGTTTTGACGACAGACAGAAAAAGAAAATGCCTCTCGACTTCCTGCCTTCCATCTTACATTTCTGCTGAGCTTGTATCCCATCTTGTTAAAGCAGTTACAGTAACAATGTACATTTATTGTTATCAATGCAGTAAATTGTAATCCAAACGCAAAAGTGAAGCACCACCTCTCTGGATGAAAGCACTCCTGCTGGCATTTGCTGTAGTGATGATGGCTCATGGCTCATTTACCATGGCTTTGGACCTGGGCTTTCCAAAATGTACCCTTTTCTTTGTCCATTTCTGCTTGTTATTTGTTCCCTGCTCATGGCTCAACAGTAACTGAGCGCAGATACAAATTTCCCACGCTACATAATGGACCTAGGGTCAGACAGGACACGCGCACGGTAATCGTGCATCAAAAAAATGTGCGCCATTAAAGGAAATTATAGTTAATGCGTTATCGGTGACAGCCCTAGTTCTTATCAATAGTGAAGCAGGAATGGGCTAGGAATATGTTTGCAGTAAAATTTTATATGAAGTGCCCTGTCATTCATTAATTGACATTTTAAATGCGCTTCTTCATGTAAAGCGGGGCCCCCCACAGATCGTGCGGCCCTAAGCACCACTCATGTTTTGCCTGTAGGAAATGGCCGCCATGGTCATTTGTGAATTTCATTTAATTCTTGACAGTTGTTTGTTGACTCTGCCTCCATGGTAACCATTAGCATCATAAAAGACAGCCCAGTTTTTGAGAGATTTTATAGGGAAAATTATCTTGTATTTAGGTCAATTTTGATACCTTTGGGTCCTTGTAAGGAAGTTTGGGAAAACCTGTTTTTATCCCTGCAATTTTCCTTTACCCTAATATGTACATTTTATACACAGTTGCTTTAAATTTTAAAACATAAGTATGGCCATTAAATAAGAGATTTAGCTTAATCTATACCTGGTGTAATCTAGTGGTCAATAATAATAAAGAAGTCAATATTTGAATCTTTATTTTTTATTATTAATGTATTGTATTTTCCCCAAAAAGATACATGTAATTATTGCTTATTCCATGTTGTTTTCTGTCTGCAGATCAAGGTTTCAACATGTACAAAAGGCCTCCAATTTACAAACAGCAAGGTACTCAATTAATTTTCTGACACAAATCTGCGGCATTATTCATGTTTTTCCAGCATGAACTTATCAAATTTTATTGGCGAAAATGACTGAACCTTTGACAACCTTTCACCCTCTTGTTGCTGACAGTCTTATGAACTTGTAAATGCTTTACAATTGCTGTGCCTGGTTTATAGTAAGAAAGTACACACGCATGTTGGACTTTAGCTGCAGTTTTTAAAAGAATTTCGATTTTAAATGCACAGGATTTAATGTATTTACGTCATGTCTGTTAACTTGGCTCACTTGAGTTGAAGATTAAAGTCATTGAACAGGTTTCTGAGGTAAAGCTCTTTGTTGTCAATGTTGTCAATATGTTAAATTGGAACAATCAAAATAATACCATGTTGCTGAAATGTATGGCAGTAATAAAGCACTGTAAAAATGTATACTCAATAGTGTCATGACAATTCAAAAGATGAATCTTTAGTTTTGTCACTTTTATATTATTGTTCTGTTATTTGGTCATATACTGTACCACAGAAATGAATTTAACCCTTGTGTGGTGTTCAGGGCTGTGGGACCCGTTTTCATTTTTTATTCAAAGAAAAATGATTCAATCAATTAATTTTTCAAACTGAGACTCGCTGACTTTGGCTCATTTTCTGTGAAGAACATATATCAGAATACATATTTAATGACCACACACCATACACCCCCCCTACACATTTCTATTACATATAAGATGTCCGGGTCCACTGGACCCGGGGCTAATAGAAGTGTGGAAATTGATGTTCTGTGTACCACATGCACCCACCCACACCCACAGATGTTTATAGGGATAAGGTAAACATTTGTTCAGTATTTTAACATAAAAGTGTTTGATTGTGAGGCATTAAAAGCCACAAAATGCAACGGGTCCATCAGACCCACAAACACTGGCTGAGTAACAACAATATGAACATTACACAAGGGTTAAGCAAAGTGCAAGTTACTGCTAGTGTTGTCCTAAATTGCCCACTTAGGACGAGTGATATGCAAATTCATTGGCTGGCTTGGTTAACAGACTGTAAAGTGTAGGACCAGTTAATATATTATTAATGTTATTATGGGAAACTATTACAACAAAAAAGCCAATAATGCTTTGCAGCAAACTGCCATTTTTAAAAAAATAAATATTAATCAACATTTCATGCGTCAGTTGGCAGAAAGTCGCTTTTTAACACCTCTTCCGCACAATTTTAATGCAGAAGAGTTGCACTGGAGAGCAATGGTGGGTTGGAATTTACTTCCTCAATTTCTTATGGGAAGAAATTCCGTAACTTTTTGTAAAAGATTACGACTTTATATATCTACTTAAGAATTAAAATGATTTCCGTGTTCTTTTGGTCTATTTTTCTTTTCTAACTGGATTACGTGCAAATAATGTGTACCTTTTTTGTAAACAACAAATATATTTTCATGGCCATTGTGTGATCCATACTAGCATAAAGACTGTATGTAATTATTGTGTTGTATTCTTCATGTATGAGTGTGTCTATTAGTGTACATGTATCAATTTTTGAAATGTTGGATCCCAGGAAGACTTAGCGGCTGCTATTGCAGAAGCTAATGGGGGATCTAAATAAACAAACGGAGAACATTTTAAAATGTCAGCAATACATATGAATTCTGTATTGTGCAAATGTAATTCTGAATTAATCTATCTGCCATCTGACTTTGACACAGATCCAAATTCCTCCCATACATCCTCTTTGCCTGGATATGGCTGCAATGGCCTCAATCCGGTAAGTGAATGTCCTCTCGAGGCGTTAATTTACATGATTTATCAAAATTACATCAACATTTCCTTGTGTTCAGCCACAATCAGCAAGCAGTGGTGACACGTTTAGAGGTATGCATGAAAATGCCTGTATTTTCTATTTTGAAATAATTATTTTCCTGGTAATGATCTTGCAAGTAAGTGTTTTGTCTTGTCTTTTTTTTCCTGTAGATTTCAAGGTATGTGAGAGGATTAGTGGGCTCCATTCAGTATGAATGCATATTCTGACTGCATCTGGCTTAAGCGTGCATTCTACACTGTTAATGACTGTGTTGCTCGTGCAATGTTAGCATTAACCCTGCTTGCTTGTGTCTGTAGCTGCTCCATGAGAGCCCACATCCATTTGCACGAATAGACAGAGGAGTGTCATTACCTAACTTGCTGGAGCCAAAAGCAAGTATTTTTTCTCTAATGCAGGAGCCTTTTTTTTTTTTCTTCTTTTTTTTGCAATTACTAACCATGCATGTAGAAAATATACAGTACATGTTTGGGCTTTAACACAGTATTTTGGTTTGTTAAGGTGTATCCATATGAGATGCTCACGGTTACCAGCAGGGGGCGTGTGAAGCTTCCAAGAGAGGTTGACAGAACAAGACTTGAGGTAAAATGACATACCCCTAGTTTATCCAATATATTGTATGCTTATTGCTTTTTCTGTTATTCCATTTCAGCGTCACCTGTCTCCTGACTCCTTCTTTGAAATATTTGGCATGGCGAAACAACAATTTGATAGACTTCCACTTTGGAAACGTAACGACATGAAGAAAAAAGCCAATCTTTTCTAAATGCGTGTTTTATGAATGTATATTTATTTATTTGCACTTGGATCAGAAATTATTCATATCTTTTTTTTTGCCTAAAAATTATTTATTACAACGATTACAGGCCGTTTTATTCACGGTGAACATCTCGACTGTCTATTTTGGGGATTAGCAACAGTCTTTTCCTTTCCAGTCGTCCCTCGTCACATCGCGCTTCAAATATTGCGGCTTCACAACGTCGCAGATTTTTTGGGGGATATTTAAAAATATTTTTTAATACAAGTACAAAACCCAAAACCAGGGAAGTTGGCACATTGTGTAATTTGTAAATAAAAACAGAATACAATGATTTGCTTGTCAACTTGTATTCAATTAAATAGATTGCAAAGACAAGATATTTAATGTTGAAACTGAGAACCTTTTTTTTTTTTTTTGCAAATAATCATTAACTTCGAATTTAATGGCAGCAACACATTTGTTCATTTCACGGACCGCAGATGGGGAAATCCCTAAATTCCTTGCAATGTTTCATTGCGAAATGTTGTTCTTAAACTGTTGGACAATTTGCTCATGCATTTGTTCACAAAGTGGTGACCCTCGCCCCGTCCTTGTTTTTCATGGAAGCTGCTTTTATACCCAATCGTGGCACCCACCTGCTCCCAATTAGCCTGTTCACCTGTGGGATGTTCCAAATTAGTGTTTGATGAGCATTCCTCAGCTTTCTCAGTCTTTTTTGCCACTTGTGCCAGCTTTTTTTAAACATGTTGCAGGCATCAAATTCCAAATGAACTAATATTGGCAAAAAATAAACTTTTCCAGTTCGAACGTTAAGTATCTTGTCTTTGCAGTCTATTCAATTGAATATAGGTTGAAAAGGATTTGCAAATCATTGAATTCTGTTTTTATTTACCATTTACACAAAGTGCCAACTTCACTGGTTTGGGTTTTTTTATATTAAAAAATGTTAATCATAAATCAAGCATTTTCAAGCTTAAAAATGACTAAATAAACTAATATCTTTACAACAATATAGTTGACCACGAGATGAGACCAAACCAATCAGAGCGTGCTGTTCAGTATCGTGAGCACTGATTGGCTCAGCCTCAGACAGCATTACTATATTGCAATTAAAGTGTCTAAAAGGTGACTAAAGAATGTCATTTAATGTAAAAACAAAGCATATTTAAAAGTTTATAAACAGGTTTGATTTATAATTATATTATTTATAGTGGTCATGTTGGGAACCAATTAACAGCGATAAATGAGGGACAACTATAAATTGCAGCATATATTCAGCTAGTTCTGGATAATTAAGCTCAGTGCTGTTCATGCACATTTATTTTACTCTAATTTGCAGAAATACATGTCAGAAAACACACAGTAAAACACAGCAAGTGCTCGAAATGGTGCTATGTTTTAATCTTACTGATGAGGGCGCCAGAGCGACAAAAACATTAGAAACGTTTATGCAAACTCGCTTAGTGCACGAGGATTCCAAGGATTAAATTATCTGAGCTAAAAGCTGACTCATAGAAATGTTTTGTGCATGGAATGTTATGTTAAAGCAATCTGGGAGATCTCAAAGTCTCCATCTCCAATGGCACAGTTGTACTTGCCTTCACAAAAGTTCAAAGCAAAGACTAAAGTAGGCTTTTTCAGTTGGCTTTTCTAAAACTGTTTTAAAGGTATATGACTACTTGTGAACACATGATGGCCACTATATTTGGACTCAGGACATTGTGTCAGCTATTATGATAATCATTTATCATGCACCATATTAGTAGCATAGCAGGTATAAAAATAGGCAAGACTAATTACCTCTGTTTCACAATAACTTCACGCGCCATTAATAAAAAGGGCTGATATGTGTATTTTCCATTATATTTGCTCTAGGTGAGTTTATTTGCACATTTTTGTCCTGGGTTAGACATTACCTTTTAAAATGAAAAGTATGCATTTGTCCTTACTTTCATGTGGACCTCAAAGAGTATGATGACAGCTATTCAGATCTGCTTTATACTGTGCAGGGATACCTCTTTCAAGGCCATTATCCTGTCTGCAGATTATTTGAACAAACTTAAATTACACTCACTATACTGTATGTTAGAAAATACATCTTGCAGTATAGTCCTTCTATACCAGGGGTGTCAAACGTATGGCCTGCGGGCCGTATCAGGCTCACAAACAGGTTTTATCTGACCCGCCGGATGAGTTCGCAAAGTATAAAAAGGGGCCGAAATTTTTTTTATAAAAGAAACTGCTATTCTAAATGTGTGCACTAGATGTCGCAATAACAATTCTTTGTATCTTTGTAGATTATGCTACATATGTTTAAAAAAAATAAACCACATGATGTTAGTGTACCAGTCGAGGAAAATTAGCAAACGACATAAATAACTTCCTGTAATTTGAGTTTGATATTTTTTTATCTTGATAGATTGAAAATTAACACCAATGAGTTGACTGATGAACATTATCAAATAATTTATTCTGAAAGTATAAATAACGACAAATAAAGATAGAATAATATTAACCGCAACATGTAAGTGTAAAAAACAACAACATTAATTTTTTTCAAACAATCTGAAGTTGTCTCTATTTCTAAGTTATCGTGCCGTGATTTTACCAGTCCGGCCCACTTGGGAGTAGATTTTTCTCCATGTGGCCCCCCATTTAAAATGAGCTTGACACCCCTGTTCTATATCATCCAGCCAAATTTGGAGGATCTTCTACATACACATTTCACATTTGGTACATTGCTTGGGTTTCTCCTCCCTTGTATGAAGTCACATGTTTTTGAGTATTTTTCAGCAACCTGTACTGTAATGATACCGCCAACATTTGAAAAAGTGTGTTTTGACACGCTTGTCATCTTTCCTGCATCTCCTGTGTCCTGTTATTGCGGACTTGAAAAGATTTGCACCGCGGTCTCCAAAACAAAGGGTCAGCTAAAGCAATAAAGAGATTAAGCTGAACAAATGCAAACAATAGCATTTATGCTTTGAGCATCAACATTGATAAAAATGACAATGCTCTTGATTTTATTTCTCCAATTTTTACAGTGGATCATTATCTCTCCACTTCAAATAAAACACACACAAACCAAAAAATGTAAGAAAAAGAATAGTCCAACATCCATCCATCCATTCATTTTCTACCGCTTATTCCCTTCGGGGTCGCGGGGGGCGCTGGAGCCTATCTCAGCTACAATCGGGCGGAAGGCGGGGTACACCCTGGACAAGTCGAGACCTCATCACAGGGCCAACACAGATAGACAACATTCACACTCACATTCACACACTAGGGCCAATTTAGTGTTGCCAATCAACCTATCCCCAGGTGCATGTCTTTGGAGTCCGACATTGAAATGATCATAATAGAAAAAGAATATGAAAGTAAGAAAGAGGGAGATTATATTTCAATGAATTTGGATAAAAGAAGCAATTGATAATAATAGAGAGTAGCAAGTCGGGAAGATGTTGCAGTAGCAAAGTGGAAGACGGTATTTTAGTCAGGTAAAATAAATGAAAACATAAATATTAGTAAAGTTTGACATAGAAATTACTTAGGGGTGTGAGAGGCAGGGAGAGTGCCTGTATTTAGTCATGCTTGAACAATACACAAGACTCCCCCTAGGTGACAGCAGTGCTTGAATTAATCAACAGGCTGACCAGTCAACTCGCGGCTCTCGAGTAGCATGCGGCTCTTTAGCGCCGCCCTAGTGGCTCCCTGGAGCATTTTTGAAAAAGGATTAAAGATGGGGAAAAATATATTTTTTTTTTAGTATGGTTTTTGTTTGAGAACAAACATGACACACACCTTCCCAATTGTTAGAATGCCCACTGTTTAATATGTTTAATATGAGTACTTGGTGAACATCGTGTTGTCCTACTAATTTCGGTGGTTCTTGAAATCACCATAGTGTGGACTGTGACACAACAGTTTGTTTACATGTAAAATCTTCCACTCCTTCTTTGTCTCATTTTGTCCACCAAAAGTTTTATGCTGTGAGTGAATGCACAAAGGTGCGCTTTGTTGATGTTATTGACTTGTTGGAGTGCTAATCGGGCATATTTAGGCTAGCTGTATGTATGTACATACTGCATCATTATGCCTCGTTTGTAGGTATATTTGAGCTAATTTAATTTCCTTTAGTTGTATCCTCTTTGTATATCATTTAGTTTTGCATGTCTCATGACACATTATCTGTATGTAATATTGGCTGCATTTCAGATAGTTGTGTGTGTGCCATGTTGTTCCAGACAATATCTATACCTTTGGCCATTAAAAGACAGTAATTTCCAGGAGCTATCTCACCTTCTAAGTAGCCTCTGATTTACTAATGGTTTTTAAAGTTGTATAAATGTTTACAATAAATATTAAATTTCAACATTTTGTCAACGAAGATTTGCTTCAGCCTGCGACACATAGTCATTTTGATAGTAGGCTATTATAGCTAATATAGACTTACGTCATGTGTTGCCTTCATTATTAGACTTATATACGGCTTTTCATTTTTTGCGGCTCCAGACAGATTAGTTTTTTGTATTTTTGGTCCAATATGGCTCTTTCAACATTTTGGGTTGCCGACCCCTGCGTTAAGTAATGAAGATATTTAATAGCCTTAGAATTAGATTGGAGCAATTAGCTTGACAGATACATTAATACATATTGTCAGCTTCTTAACAAAATTTTAATTAAGGAGAGGGTATGGCAGAAAATATTTGAGAACCATTAGTTTAGTAGGGAAAGTCTGTGAAGAACTTTGTAAATTAAACAGCTATTTTTTTAAATATATACATTTTGTCTGTGTGTATATATCTAAATATATATATACAGTTGTGACCACAGAACTTTCCTCCAGAAGGTCTTATCTTCGTTTATGTGATGTCAGATGAAACAAAAATGGAGCTGTTTGGCCACAATACCCAGCAATATGTTTGGAGGAGAAAAAGTGAGGCCTTTAATCCCAGGACCACCATTCCTACCGTCAATCATGGTGGTGGTAGTATTATGCTCTGGGCCAGTTTTGCTGCCAATGGAACTGGTGCTTTACAGAGAGTAAATGGGACAATGAAAAAGGAGGATTACGTCCAAATTCTTCAGGACAACCTAAAATAATCAGCCCGGAGGTTGGGTCTTGAGCGCAGTTGGGTGTTCCAACAGGACAATGACCCCAAACACATGTCAAAAGTGGTAAAGGAATGGCTAAATCAGGCTAGAATTAAGGTTTTAGAATGACCTTCCCAAAGTCCCGATTTAAATGTGTGGACAATGCTGAAGAAACAAGTCCATGTCAGAAAACCAACACATTTAGCTGAACTGCACCAATTTTGTCAAGAAGAGTGGTCGAAAATTCAACCAGAAGCTTGTGGATGGCTACCAAAAGTACCTTATTGCAGTGAAACTTGCCAAGGGACATGTAACCAAATATTAACATTGCTGTATGTATATTTTTGACCCAGCAGATTTGGTCACATTTTCAGTAGACCCATAATAAATTCATAAAAGAACCAAACTTCATGAATGTTTTTGTGACCAACAAGTATGTGCTCCAATTACTCTATCACAAAAAAATAAGAGTTGTAGAAATTATTGGAAACTCAGGACAGCCATGAAATTATGTTCTTTACAAGTGTATGTAAACTTTTGACCACGACTGTAAAAGTGTGTGTGTGTATGTGTATATATATATATATATATATATATATATATATATATATATATATATATATATATATATATATATATACTGTATATGTGTGTGTTTATATGTATATATAAATATATTTTTTTTTTCTAATGGCATTTATTTTTTCAAACTATTGCTCAGATGGAATTACAGCGGCTTTAAAATTTGTTTTTTTTTCTAACATTTCTAACGATGTGGTAAATAAACGTGATTTTGTTATCACTCCCTCTTTAAAGCCCACCTATCGCGAGTAAGGGAGGGGGTACTTTAGCGTTTTCCTATTGGCCAATCACATATCTCCCCTCGGTGGTCCACACAGCGCTGCTTCTGATTGGAGGATGTCACCGCCAGTCAAACTTAGCTCCTCCCATTCCCTGTGCGGACTGGATGTCTGACCAAAGGCAGCATTTTGACGAAAACATCCAACTCAAGCTACGCAGCGCGGATGCAGTCAACTGTGTGACAGCTGCGTCGGTCAGTGGTGGCGTATTTTTTTCATATATTTTTTTAAAAGTTGGATAATGTCCGACCCTGACGCGACGCCGTACGAATGCGCGACCGCTCGATAAGATAGGAACCGGAGAAGGACGAAAAGGACTCCCTCGGTAAGTTGGCGTCGTTCCCCCCGCGATGGAGGCAGACGCGACCCTTAGCAGCGAGCTTGAGGACCGCAGTGTCACCAGCGGCATGTCGACGCCTCTTTGAGCAATTAACTACCAGGAAAATTGCGCACACCTGCCTGCGCTAGTCATCAACTTTTAAGCGAGAGAAAAAGTTCGCATACAAAATGACCATGACTTAAAAGAGCACGTCAACTCGGAGCTCTACAAAGTTCTAGCAGCCTACAAACATAGGACTTTTCATCATTCTTTAAGCAACATGTCATTCAAAGAGAACCCCTGTCGCAAGTTCCAAGCCAACATTTTCAACAAGAGCAAGTGCCAGAACTGTTTTAAGCCCCGGGAGTCGCACCTGCTCAACGACGAAGACCTCAACCAGGTGAGTACCTCCCGCCATGCTGTGTAACATTAACACTAACTCAATACTGCAAGTGCAAAGGTTTGTTCATTCATTAGTCTCCAGCCTAGGGGCATTATTGACCTTAGCTGTCAATCTGCTTTTGCTGATTAATTGGGTCAAAACTGTGCAAAACAATCATCCTCTATTGCAGTGTTTTTCAACCTTTTTTGAGCCAAGGTACATTTTTTTTCATTGAAAAAATCCCGAGGCACATCACTAGCAGAAAACATTAAAAAAACGAGACTCAGCAGCCGATATTGACAGTAAAAACAGGGTTCGTACGGGGGCTTAAAAACCTTGAAAATGCTTGGATTTTAATGTGTTTTCAAGGTTTGAAAAATGCTTGGAAATGTTCATCATATTTTTCGGCAGTCTGACTCAATAGGCTAATTATAAAATGGAAACAAATAAAATAAGTTTCCTTTAAAAATGTAAGCTACACGCTTGATCTGTTGGCTTTGCACGAGCCCTTACATTAGGTTGTTGTCATGCCAGAGCCGTATATACGCCCCCGAGAGGACAGTGGTGCATCAGTCCATCATGCCGGAGGTTGTCGTTTTAATGAACATCAAGGGGTGGCACTTTCATGACTTCTGCGGTTGTTTTTTGTGAACTTCTGGATATGCCTTTTGGCCATGGAGACCAGCTGCTGGGTCTCTTGCACACCAGAGTCCGTTTGGAGAGACTGGAGGAAATGAGGATAAGGAGACAGGGTTGCGGAGCTGGCACCGGGACGGACAAGCTTCACAGTGTCTTTGCTGAATAAACAAGTATCGGACACCTCCGTCTCCTTGGACGTATCCTCGCTCATCCAGGCGGACTGGACACCGGCCGAGAGTTGGTTGGCGGCCGAAGATGCAGTCGGCTCTCTTGGTTGCTTTGTTGGGTCTGCTCCTGTCTCTGGCCATGCTCCCCCCACCCCAGCAGACGTTGGCGTGGAACACCGCAGAGGCCACCACAGTGTATATGTTATTTTTTTGTTTTACTTCTGTGGCTGTGTGTAGAAGAGGCTGGTTGCATCAGCTCTGCTCTTCTAATGTCTTTAATGATTTTGTGTTCTATGATGTTTCCCTCTTACACAAATGTCTGTGTCCTATGGCTATGAGGGTTTTTTTCTTTCCTGCTTTCTCACCTTTTTTGTAAGGCGTCGCTGGAAGTTGGCAGACCCGTCAGCGATCCTGTTCTGTCTCCCTGTAATGTTTGTCTGCTCTTGAATGGGATTGTGCTGAAAATCTTAATTTCCCCTCTGGGATTATTAAAGTATTTCTGATTTTGATGTATGCATGAATTATGATACAAACAAGTAAACAATAAAAATTAATGTTATTTCTTGTAAGGAATGATGTATACATGAATGATGATGATACAAATAAACAAGTAAACGACGTTTGCAAACACCAATGACATTGAATAGTCTACAGAAACACTGCATCATTTTCTATGCCCCATTCAGTTAATGATAACTGCTGGTTCAATGTTAGGTTTAGGTTTTAGCAGGTTTTCCGTATTTTTCCTACAGACAGCATTTGGTGACCTCAAACAACAAGGCTATGGATTGATTCACACTGGTTTTCCGCCTTTTGAAGGGTACTGGAAAATTGATGTTGAAAGTCCTTAAAAAGTGCTTAACTTTGGCCATGGAAAAGGTGTACGAAGCCTGTAAAAAGTCGTTCTCGCAATTGCTGGATATAAATTCAAACCATAACCAACCATGCATCACTATAGCTCGTCTCAAAGTAGGTGTGCTGTCACGACCTGTCACATCATGCCGTGACTTATTTGGAGTTTTTTGGTGTTTTCCTGTGTGTAGTGTTTTAGTTCCTGTGTTGCACTCCTATTTTGTTGTTTATTGTCATGTCCTGTACGGATGTACTTTGTGGATGCCGTTTGCTCCTACACACGCTGTAAGTTTTTGCTGTCATCCAGCATTTGGTTTTTGTTTACTTTGCAGCCAGTTCAGTTTTAGTTGCGTTTTGCATAGCCATCCTTAAGCTTCAATGCCTTTTCTTAGCGCCACTTGCCTCTTGTTTATTTTTGGTTTAAGTATTAGATACCTTTTGACCTGCACGCTGCCTCGCGCTGTCGCCTGCATATTGTGATCATGACAAACCATGTTCCCGACATCCACAAAGCAATTAGCTACCTGCTGCCACCTACTGATATGGAAGAGTATTACACGGTTACTCTGCCGCGCTCTAGACAGCACAGACACTCAACAACGGCACATTATTTGCGGATTTTAATTACTGGTTTGCAAAAAATATTTTTACCCCAATTAGATGAAATGACAATCTCCCACAACACACCAGACAATATCTCACGGTACACTAGTGTGCCGCGGCACAGTGGTTGAAAAACACTGCTCTATTGGACACACTGCACAAACTGTCTGGATAGGATATTTCCAAATCACATTATGTTCCATTTGTTGATTAATCACAAATGGTAATATTCCAATTCCATCTGGCCCTGGAAAACTAACTGCACACTTTCCCTTCCTCAACATTTTGGAAAATAGCTTGTCTTCCCTGTGGAACACCGGCTGTCAACCTACAGCTTGAGCCAGTCAAGTTAAAAGTTGCAAAGTTTTCCTACACTGAAGGACGAGGGTGGGTTTTATTCTGTTCATGTTTTTTACTCGTTGGAACCTATATGTTCCTTTTTCAAAAAGCATGTCAACATCCTATTTATTTAATTTCCCAATTTCCCTGTAAGAAACAAATTGCCTGTTAAATGGTGTTGTACAATGTTAAACATTAACGTAATCCTACAGACTTAGTGCATAGTATTTTTAAAACATATTTTCTGTGTGCCAAACTCTTTATAATAACACAAAAACACAGCTGACTATGCCAAGTTGTGCTGATCAGCCAGGCCATTGACCCAGGCAGCACTTTTGTCATATGTCAAGTTCTATGGCTATCATCACTGGTAACATCCTTGTCAGTGGCATCCCAAAATGTAAGTCCTGAAAATTTTTTGAATTGTTTTTAATTTTGTGCAACTTTTGAGCAGCATTATTAATATAAATTGCTCCGGGGGCCATGTCTTTTGTACTTTATTTACTTTTATTGTGTTTGTCATTGCAAGGCTCTGTTGTATCTTAAAAACCCTAGTTTACCAAGCAGTAGTCATGAATAAAGTCATAATCTAAGACCATGAAGGACTATGTTGGTCAAAGATCTTTTATACTATTGTTTCTTAACCATAGGGCCAGGGCCCATAGTTGGACTGCAAGCGCCCCCTAAAGAGCAACCAAAAAATCCAAGTTATTTATAGAGCCCTTAATCACAAATGCCTCAAAGGGCTGCATAAACCACAACGACATCCTCGGCTTTGATCCCACATCAGGGCAAGATAGAACTCAACCCAATGGGAACAATGTGAAACCTTGGAAGGAACTGCAGATGTGGGGACCCCTCTCCAGGTGACCGGTGCAATGGATGCCGAGTGGATATGGTTAATAACGTGAGAGTCCAGACCATAGTGAGGCCAGCAGGGGATCTCTTGTATGTAGACAAGCCAGCAGCGCAGACACGTCACCAATTGATGCACAGAGGAGTGGTCCACACCGAGTCCCAACTTGGAACAGCTAGCGCGTCCTCTGTGGAAACTGATCCGTGGCCACCTAAAAACCTCTCTACGTAGGAGAGGGGGTCAAAGCAGAAAAGAGAGAGGGCAGATCAACTGGTTTAAAAATGGGTCTGTTTTAAAGGTTAAGGTGTATAAATGAGTTTTAAATTTGGACTCAAGTGCTTCCACTGAGGTAGCATCTCTAACTGTTATCGGTAGGGCATCCCAGAGTACTTGATTGCGAATTTAAAACATTCTATAGCCCGCAGACTTTTTTTTTGTCTCTGGGAATCACTAATAAGCCAACATTTTTGGAACGTTAGTTTCTGGATGGAACGTAGGGTATAATACAATCAGCAAGATAAGATGGAGCTAGACTGTTTAGTATTTTATACGCAAGTAATACAACCTTAAAGTTGCATCTTAAGTGCACATGAAGCCAGTGCAGGTGAGCCAGTATAGGTGTAATATGATCAAACTTTCTTGTTTTTGTCAAAAATCTAGCAGCCGCACTTTGTACCAACTGTAATCTTTTAATGCTAGACATAGGAAGACCCGAAAATAAGACAAGACGTAACGAACGCATGAACCGTTAGTGGTTGACAAAATGGGATGAATTTTAGCAATATTACGGAGATGAAAGAAGGCTGTTTTAGTAACACTCTTAATGTGTGACTCAAACGAGAGAGTTGGGTCAAAGATAATACCGAGATTCTTAACCGAGTCGTTTTGTACAATTGTATTGTCAAATGTTATGGTGGTATTATTAAATAAGTGGCGGTGTCTAACAGCCCCGATAGTCAACAATTACCTTTTCTTAGCGTTAAGATGCAAAAAGTTGTTGGATATCCATTGTTATATCTGTTAGTCAGCAAAGGTCCGTATGGGCCATAACGGTACTCCGTTGTAATTGTAGGTGGGAATTAGGGCTGGGCGATGTATCTAATATACTCGATATATCGCGGGTTTGTCTCTGTGCGATGTAGAAAATGACTATATCGTGAGTATTTGAGTATACGTTCTCACGCAGTTGCTTTTAGCTGCGGGCATTACACTACAGGCTCTTCTCACTCTTTCTTGTCTCTCCTTCGCACAGAGAGATAAAACAAGCGCACCTTGTACATACGGCACATACTTGTCACGCGTGCAATGTCATACGCCCTCGCGGAGCAGAGAGTTAGCGGCATGGGTAAAGTTAACAGTGGCAGGTTGTGCTAGGGGTGCAGTGCGTGTGGTAATACGACAGAAAGAAGGTGCCAATCTGGAGGAATAATTAATTCCCAAGAAAAACAGCATGGAGTCCATCGTATGGCAGTGGTTTGGCTTATAGTGGGAAGATGTTGAACAGACAACCTTAATATGTAAAGTATGCGGCAAAAGCGTTGCTACAAAAAGTAACAGCACTACTAATTTGTAGCATAATTTGAAAAGTCACCCGCTAGAGAATAAGGAGTGCTTGAAACTCCGCATGTCAACATCTCTGGCCGTTGCCACACCAACAAAATGCCCAAGCAAGCAGCACTGACCCAATTGAGCCTGTCGTCTTCCATTTCCACATCAACACCGTATGAAAAAAATTGGGCAACAACAGAAGGAGATAACATCCGCACTCCGCAGTCGCGAAGGACGTACACTATTTGATTTCCTATTATGCAGCTAATTTTTCTTTGACAGTTATTGAAATACCTTGTGACATCATGCACAAAAGGGCACTTTATTTGTTTTAAACTATTGTAGTGGCGTTCTGTACAAAAAGTGCTCTTTATTTTAGTGTTGTTTTGATAAGTCATCTTAGTGACATCATGCACAAAAGTGCACTAATAGCTTGTTTTAAAATGTCTCTGACAATCTTGCACTTTCTGTTTTTAAATTACATGAATGTTTGTGCCACTGCTTAATAAATACAGTTTTGCTAAATTGACTTGGTTGTGATTTCCCTCTCTGCGTGAAAGTTTAAAATGAGCATATATTAATGCAGTATGAACAAGAATGTTTTAATGTAGACACATAGAATCATCATACGGGTGTGATTATATGCATCAAGGCTAAGGCAAAATATCGAGATATATATCATGTATCGTGACATGGCCTAAAAATATTGAGATATTAATAAAAGGCCATATCGCCCAGCCCTATTGGGAATCTTTGGGCACCTCACGGTTTGATTACGATCCAGGAGCTACGATTAAATTAAATATCGATTATTGATGCATCTTTAATTTATGTATATTGATGCAGTTTTAAATTTCTTTTCGTTTCACTAAATAAATGTTTATTACTTGCAAGTTTAAAAACAGTGCATTTGTAATAAAAAACAGTTAAATTAGTTCCCATGTGTATTAAATTAATGAACATGTCTGCATAACTGGAACTAAATGCCCTATAATAAAAGAGCTGGTCGGATCTCTCGGTGAGTTGGCTCTCTGCAGTCAGAACCGTCTGCATTACTTTATTTACAATAAATAAATAATCGATTATTGATGTTTACTAATCGATTTTAGAATCGTCCATGTCAGAATTGCGACGCATCTAAAAATTTATTATTTCCCACACTTCTAGTTGTAATACACTTTTCCACCACATGTGGCAGTAATGCCAATATCAAAATAACAGAAGTCTGGATCTAAAATCATAGAGAAGTCTAAACCCAAAAATGATGACTAAAGTGGCGAAGCAGTATTTTCATTTGCACCTAAATTTTCACATTTTATTTAAGAAACATGTATAGCATTATTTATTATTAATTGTGTTAGATTCATTTATTTTAGCACTGTAATTGTATGTAAAAAAAAAGTTTTTATTAGTCCCTTCTTTTGCAGTATATTTACTTATTTTTATAATCAGCCTAAACTAAACCTTGATGATAATTTTGGTGATTTACAAATGCTTTCATGTCATTTGACAATCATTATTCTGTTAAACTCCTAAGTTAGGTTTAGAGTTGTATAATTATTGAATACAATTAAAATCTATAATATGATTACTAATACTGTGTCAACATTTGAGTGGGCCCTGGGCCCCTGTGTAGTGGAAACGTTAGGCCCCAAGGTCAAAAAGGTTAAGAACCCCTGTTCTATATGAAAGAAAGTAGGGTTGCACGATATAGACAATATACATTTGGCCAGTTATAGAGCTTTTAATACATTATCATATCGTACTAATACATGTTAATGACGCATTCTAATAGTTTCCTGACTGCGTCAACACACCGTAGCACCCTCGCGAGCCTGCTAGAGCAGTGGTTCTCAAATGGGGGTACGCGTACCCCTGGGGGTACTTGAAGGTATGCCAAGGGGTATGTGAGATTTTTAAAAAATGTCTGTGAAAAGAAATGCAAAAATGCAATATTATTTGTTGACAGCTAGATTCTTTGTGGACATGTTCCATAAATATTGATGTTAAAGATTGCTTTTTTGTGAAGAAATGTTTAGAATTAAGTTCATGAATCCAGATGGATCTCTATTACAATCCCCAAAGAGGGCACTTTCAGTTGATGATTATTTCTATGTGTAGAAATCTTTATTTATAATTGAATCACTTGTTTATTTTTCAACAAGTTTTTAGTTATTTTTATATCTTTTTTTCCAAATAGTTCAAGAAAAATACCACAACAAATGAGCAATATTTTGCACTGTTATACAATTTAATAAATCAGAAACTGATGACATAGTGCTGTATTTTGCTTCTTTATCTCTTTTTTTCAACCAAAAATGCTTTGCTCTGATTAGGGGGTACTTGAATTAAAAACAATTTCACAGGGGGTACATCACTGAAAAAAGGTTGAGAACCACTGTGCTAAAGCATCCAGAGTGAAAGCCGCTTCTATGTCAGCAATCCATGGTGACAAATAAACTAAGTTTCTTACAAGTAACCTAATTACTGGCGGACAAAGATTAGATAAACATACTACACTACACACTGTACGAGGATTCAATAAGCTAAGCTAACCGCTAAGTTAGAGCTCTTGAAAGTAAACAAAGGTAGTTGGATTGATACAAATATTGACAGTAAGGATAGCACGTATAGTATCAGTACATGGTCTACATTAGTGATTAGATTTATATATTTTTTCATGATCACAAATTCATTTAAATGTTTTTGTTGTTTACAAACTCAGGGAATAAGACCCTGGACTCAGAAGCAGGGCCGTAACTACGATTTGACAAATACCGAGGTCAAAAATTGGTTGTCCAAGAGGAGCTTTGAAAGGCTGCACAATATAAATATTACCTTGAGCAACTCAATAAATTTCCAGAATAACAAAAACTTTCATCGAGGTAGAACTATCACGCCATACTATCTAAAACTTTTAAGAATCAGCATGATTTTGTTACAGTCTACGTTTGATATGCTGAAGTTTAACATATTAAACAATTATAACATCATTAAAACATACATTTAAAAACCTTACTACAAATTCAACTCCGACATGGAATTGAACCCAAACCCTTTTGCTTTGCAACACAAGTACTAATTATGCGAGCAACGAGAGCCACCGGAAGTCTAGGGGGGAAAACTGTCCCCATATTCTTATCAGTAACAGAGCACGATGTGGCCGGGAATACATTTGGGGTACAATTTTACATGAAGGACCTTGTCATTCAATAGTTTACATTTGACATGTGCTGCTTCATCGCGAAGCACTACGCACAGCGCCTGGCTTGATTTCTGTGAACAGAACTTGACTGACATGACAGTATTATACCGATAGTTTCACATCAATTTCATTCAGGTGAAACCAACATTAAGTCAGTATCATTCAATGTTAAAGTTATGTTGACATTTCGGATCGGATGATGAAGTAAAAGTACACTTCTTTGCGTTATGTTGTTGCCTGGAGTTGGAGCCAGTGTTTTTTCGCTGCTTCCTCAAAAAAAACTACCAGTAGCATAAAACGGTGATTGAAACAAAAGTATAAGCTATACCATTGTTTGCATCAATGTGAACTTCCTCACGGTGTATTTGTCTCCATGCAGTGGTCTAGTGGTTAGAGTGTCCGCCCTGAGATCTGTAGGTTGTGAGTTGAAACCCCGGCTGAGCCATACCAAAGACTATAAAAATGGGACCCATTACCTCCCTGCTTGGCACTCAGCATCAAGGGTTGGAATTTGGGGTTAAATCACCAAAAATTATTCCTGGGCGCGGCCACAGCTGCTGCTCACTGCTCCCCTCACCTCCCAGGGGGTGAACAAGGGGATGGGTCAAATGCAGAGGACACATTTCACCACACCTAGTGTGTGTGACAATCATTGGTACTTTAACTTAACTTACTGTCCAATAATATACATGTGAACTTTCTCACAATGTAATTGACATATTTGCTGGTACAATGAAAGAAACATGATTTAAAATCACTACTTACAAGTACGCGAGGCACACGAGGAAGCTGCTTTCGATTAGTATTTTGTCCGAGGCAAATATTTTAAATATTCGCCTTGGTGCGCATTCTCAGTAGCGTTGGGTAGCAGACATCGACAGAACGCCGACTGTGCATGACCAAAGATTGTCAGTCTTCTTTTTGTCTCTTAAAAAATACAGAGGATATGACCTCGGTGTCCTCAATGATAGTTCATTACGACCATGCACAAGAGGGCTTTTAAGGGCATACTTTTTTTTTTTTTTTTTAGTAATCAGAGCCAATAGTAGGAAATTTAAATATGCAATCAAAATTGTTACACCGCCATCCTGTTTGTCTGATTATAGTAATAATTATGATCAAAAATTCAATCATTCAATGATCCTTACAATGTTTAGTATCAGTATTGTTAACCTTTAACTAATTGCTTTCGGAGCCCGTTTTGAAATACATACCAAATAATATTGTAAAATATCGTTATTGCAATGAAAATTTAAGGCCATATCACTCATCCTTAACAGGCAGGCTCTGCTATTTTCAGGAATCTACTGCAAAAACAGTAGTACACCTTAATATGACAGGAGCACTGTGCTGTTTTTAAGGAGTCCACAGTAAAAATATTAGTCAAAAAGCTTCTGTAACAACAAAGCTCTGCTGTTTTTAAGGATCTTCTTGATGCAAGACAAGGATCCTCCATATAACTCCATATTTTTTTTGTTTTTTGAATTTACTGCAAAAATGCCATTAGAAAAATAACGGGAACCCTATTTTGTATTTGAGCACCAGTCAAAAAGTCCCTGTATGGCAGCTGTTTTTATTAATAATAAAATGCTTGTGAAAGATCTTAAAAGAAGTTAAATAAATTATTGCAAAATATGAACTCTCTCTTCCAAGTTTTGAATGGGACGAAAGTTGAATGGGCTGATTTAAAGTGTTTACAAAAACTGCACACTTTAAAGTAATGCAAATGGCAAGTGATTGTCTCTTTCCCTGAGGAACACCGCTGTCAGCTTACAAGATGAACCAGTTGCTTTAAGGGCTGTGGGCTTTGTTCTATTTGTCCCCCAATACACCGTCCAACTGAAGACCAGCACTATTGCATTATAACAGAATGGAATAGGAGGCCAAGAGCTTGTTGCAACACACAGTTTAACCACTAAACCAATGAAGGGTAAAAATTGACCTGGAATTATGCAAGTGTATTTTTCAAATGGGTCTGCTGTCAGGTCATGTGAGGAAAGACAAGGTCTTCTCCCCCCTCATGGCCCATCTGAACTCTGCACAGTCTCCTTGGGTTTCAGGCATATTTGTACAGGCTTGGACTCAGCTGGTGTCAGCGCGATTCCTTCCCCCATTATCAGAAAGATTCAAACTGCTGACAGTCAAAGACTGTTTGGGACTGTATTAAAAAATTCCTCTCACGTCATTTTGTTTACATTGTGACTCTGCTGAGAAATGTTTTGTACCTTCTGTAATCAAAACGAAAGCGGATTTTACGGTGGATTATGCGGCTTTACATGGGATGAAGTTATGACTGTAATCAAAACCCCTGACGGCCATAAATGTCAGAGCTTTTCAACTTAATTTCTAGCCTAGTGTTTCATGGATTCTTTGAGGGCACCGTTGACTTTGTAGAGCATTTATGCCTTATCATTTGAGCACAAACATCTTGCAACATTTCTCCCCATTCACACATAAACCAGCTGTGGTTAGGCAGGGCTTGTTTGACTCAAAATAACTGCTGACTACTCAAGTGGCAGGAGTTCAAGTATGTCTCATAACTATTTAAGAAAGCTTGCCAGGCCAACTCGCATTTTTCAAGTTAAAGTTGCAAATTTGTAGCCCGCAAACGCTCCCAGCGTCTGCGCTACCTCTCTCCAAGTTTCTAATCCACCTCGCTGTTTTTTTTACCGTCTCTCTACCCGCTAGTATACTCACTCCGAAGTATCAGAGAGAAAACCATGTGTTGGCCTTTTTTTTCTCCTCCAAGAGCAGCATGGTGCTTTGGAAAAGAGCCAGCTGGGGAAGTAGCCTGCAGTCAACAGTGAATATAACTAACACTTATTTCCCTACCGTTAATATGAAATGTATTTGTTTAGTTTGATTGTGTGATCACTGAGAATGAAGCTGTCTGCTTTGTAACTTAATCATTTTAATAAGATTTTAATTGGACTTTGACTTTATGTTAAGGTTTCTGTTTCATGGTTTGTCTTTTAACACTGTAATTATGTCTTCTCATTGACAGGCAAAACCTATTTATGGCGGATGGCTGCTCCTTGCACCAGAGGGAACCAATTTTGACAATCCTTTGCACCGATCTCGGGTAAGGGCTTTTATAAGTGTCTTCTTTACTGGACTTAGTGTCAGAAATAATCAATTTTGGTTACTGGTACTGAAAGAACCACCTTTGTTGTTGTTTTGATTTAAGCAGCTAGATTTATTTTGGCATTGTTGCAATCTGCGTCAAAGGTAATTGGCAAGGATTAGCATATCAAAAAACTCAGATTGCAGCAGATAAATTAAACAAATACAATTAGTTTAATAGCACATGCTTTCATTTCAATTTCCATACAGCTTCCTGTGGGAGTCTTATGATGAGAGCGGTGGTTCTCAAGCTATAATGAGCCAGTTATTGACTTTATTCCTTGAACCCCACTCCCTTTGCATCATGTAACGGGAGCCTCACTCTGTTGCACTGCCTCCTTTATCAACTTCCAGATAAAGCTGCAGCGATGCATCCCAAAGCAGAGCTGGGAGAATGCGGAGGAGGTGGTGGAAAAGTTCTCACAGCCGCTGTGATGGCTTCCATATGGGTTTTTTTTAGGCAGGGGGTGGGGCCGAAGCCCCTACGTGTGGTTCCCCCCTGCTATTGTCAACAGTATATCGCTGCCTTTGTGTTGGCATTATGCATAGTCTGAACATGCCAATGGCTTAAGTTTAACCATGTTTGTGGGACCATCTTGAATAATATACTTTCTAGAAAGAATAGTGTAATCCCTTTTAGACATGACAACAGCACTGTTGGGACCTTTTTAAAAGTTTTTTTTACCAAGAGCTATTCAATATTTCATGGAATTGACTATGTTGCAATCTGAGCCCGGCAAATGTAATACTGGAACAAAGTTGTGTGTAAAGATACAGCAGGATATAGTTCTCAGTAGCTATGTGGACATGGACACATTTAATCGGATTAAAAACCTAATCGGAATAAAAATGTGTAAAACACGCCATTCGGATCAAAAGTTTATTTCGATCGAGACAGGTGGTTTATGCCAATAGTCCTTCAGATTGTAGCGCATGAAGGCACATCTTCCAAAATTCAGGTTGAAATGATCCTTACTGCGCATGTCTTTTGATTTCAAATATACAGATAAGGGGGACTAAATTTAATAGCATCGGAAGGAAGTGATTGTCTTGCTGCTGTCTCCCTTGATTCAACGTGTACACACGTAGCGTTATGTAATGTTGACTTTGTTGCTTTAAAAGAGACTAGCAAAAACAAAAGTATAGTCTGGAGTGTCATGTGTCTATGTAACAAAAGAAAGTATCCAGTTGTTTTAACGAGCTGTTTTATTCACGACATTACAGTTACTCCAAGTGCTAACTGCTAGCCTCAGACACACACACAGAATGTTGTAACATGATGTGCGGCAACCTATACATATCGCAACATACATGGCACAGAACAGCTACATTTCAAAAAGAGAGGTAAAACAAAAGTAGTGAACAGAAGGGGAAAAATACCGTGATAACGTCGGACAAGCAGAAATACACAAAGCCATGTTTGTTTACAGTAGAAGTCTACTGCTCCTGCAATGAGCGAACTCGTCCAAAAGATGGCGCTGTAGCACAAACAATAAAACACTTTTCCGTTTATGTTCTGCACATGTTAAAGTGAAGAAGTATTCCGATTTAATGGATGGGTGTGATGCATGAAAATGCAGGTCTTAATCAGATTTTTTTTTTTTCAGGGTCCATGTACACAGTAACATTCTAATCCGAATGATGATCAGATTAAATAAATGTTGTCCATGTACACATGGCCAGTGATGGGTGCAAAGGTAATGACGGAAACAGGTCTTTATAGCTGTGGCTTCTCCTTGGGGCTATCGCAAGCCATGACTCCAACTCGCCATAGGCCGGGCTACATGTTATTTGTATACAGAGGTAGAGTGTATCACAAGGAAGTTACACGTTCTGTCAGTCACTCAATGCGTTCCGTGTGAGAACTCTGTATGCTCCTGTACACGACCGAATGTTCATACTAAAAAATTGGATTACAAATACATTGACCGTTTCACCCCCACAATTATGTACAGTACAATTAGTACATTATGCAGAGCTTTTCAGGCCATTTAAAGATCAGGATCATGTTGGTAAATTGTTGCGCACTATCTGCCAGTGACTCGCGTCATCTGGAAAATAATTCATTTTTCTGCCCAAAGACATTTTTCCATGTACATTGGTAAATGAAGAAAACGCCGCTCAGCTTGCTTGAAAACGTGATGCGCTTCATACAAAAATGTTTTCCAATAGTTCTCTTGCCAACATATGGCAAATGTTTACCAAAGGTTGGCTTGCGTGTGTATTGACTCTTTGCATGAGTGTGTGCAGAAGAGTGGAATGGTCCTGACTTTCTAAACTTGACAGTTATTGAATAATATCTTTTGAAAAAGGCTTTTAAAGACAAGGTACAAACGCCCTACTCAATGTCAAATTTTGCTTTACTTCTCTGCAGTTGTGTGTCCCGAAATTCCTGACACCCAGAAAAATAATGCTCAATGAAAGTTCTGTTCAGCGGCTCCCATTCCACCGTCCTTGACTTTCATGTCAGGAAAGACAAAGTCGACAAGAGCAAAATGCGTCTGGAAGGGCAGGGAGCGACAAATATACTTGTGCTGCCAAAAAACATTCACACTTTCAGTAGTTGTGTGCCAGTCGCACATTGTTCATTCCAAAACACTCAGAATTTTTGACAGTGTGGCAGAAGGGGGACGAGTCTGCGACACAATTATGGGCCATGTCACTCCTAAAGAGTCAACCTGACTTTCATTAGGGATATTCTTTACCTTCATTAGTTGCCTGCCTCATTAGTACATGTTGTACACTTTTTGAATAATTTGTAAGGGCTTATTTGACAAGTTTGACACTGACATCTTTATGTATCACAAAGTGATTTTTTTTCAAAGATATTCAGCCTGATATTGTTCTGTCAATGTTATAATGCATGTAACTCTTTTATATGCAGAAATGGCAGAGAAGGTTCTTCATTCTGTATGAACATGGCATACTTCGCTATGCTTTGGATGAAATGGTAAGTGAAACAGCTCTTCCAATTCATAAAAGTGAACTAGAAGGAAATTGTTTGACTGTTACCTAAAACGTCTTTTATGCTCCAAGTCTTTTATCACCAAACTTAATGGTGTCTTTTCTGTTTCTTTTCAACCTGCTGCGAATTTAAAAAAGCACTTTATCAAACAATGGAAGGGAAGTGTCTGACCCCAGAGGCTCCTCGAAGAGGGTTCGTTTGAAACTGAAGCACAGAGCTTGCATTTCAGCTAAATACCAATGCACACAAAGTACACAGTTTCTAAGAAATTACCGTATGTAATACAAAAATTTGACTTTTCGGAAGAAATTGAACAGTATGGTATGTACCTCAGATTAATAGTTACGGTAAGATTTATTTCCAGTACAGTGATGTCTACCTTTTATGTATTTCACCAGGAAGGTTAAATGTTTTCAAAACAGGGGACTTTTAAAATGGAAGAAGGTTTTCCAGCTCTGGCTTCTCTTTGGCACTATCACTAGCCATGACTCTCACTAGCCACAGGCTGGGCTGCATTGTTGTTGTTAACAGAGTAGACATGTGGCAATAACACAAGGCAATAACCCTTCTTATCCTTCCTGCAATGTGTTTCGTGTGGGAAGTTTCGCATGGCTCTTCGTCGTAATGAACAATCCAATTACAGTGGTACCTCGGCTCATGAGTGGCCCAGCTCACAAGATTTTTGGTATAAGTGTTGTCTCTCGGCTAATTGTTACGCCTTTGGTTGCGAGCAACAATTCGGGTTACGCGCCACCCCATCGATGTGTTGGTGTAGCAACTGTAAACCGTGTGAGAGCCCACCAAAACATCCCAATGTCTGACTCGCTAGCATTACCTAATAGCTAGTGTTAGCTAACAGCTAGCAATAGCTAACAATAGAGCTGACTTGGAATAGTCGACAATTCGATTCGAAAGAGTCAGATTCAGCAAGCAATCTTGCAGTCAAATCGTCAGACATTAAACCTCCCCCCATGGGAGGGAGGCGAGTTGAGGACCTGGTAGTTATTGCCCGCATACAGCAAGTGTGTTGGGAGTATGGATAGATTGCGTTAATTGTCTTCTTTAAATATCAATAAAATATTTTTTTGTACAGACAAATAGGTTTTCAAGAGTAAGAGATTTTTACCTGCTTACAGTTTCGACTGTCACTTAAGCCTTCCTGAGTGCGGTTGCTGCTTTCGTGTAGCCATGTTTTGGCCTGCACATTTCTTATTGTATAAAATCTATTTGTCTGCGAACAAAGAATATTTGAAGAATAGTTAGTAGGATGTTTCTACATGTGGGTCGCGCCACAGTCCCACACGGAGCCGTGCCACTGTGCGTGTCTTGTCGGCTGAATCCCACCGTCGACACTGTTGGGACTCGCTGGAAACGGTGCCCGCATTGCCCCATAAGTGTAGCTCTTCTCTGGCAAAGGTATTGAACCTTCCACTGTTTCACGCACGGAAACTTTTACTACTTCGACTTCCTCTATCTAGTCAAGTGTAATACTGCACCAGATGCGAGGATTTAACCACACCAGACAATCTCTACCGTGTTTGTTTATCAAAGTGGTTTAGCCTTTTTTTAAGTGGAAAATGTTGCAAATGAGATCTGTTTTGTTCACTTTAATGAAAGACTGTATATCTTTTTATAACCTTTTGGAATAATTAACTTAAAGCGGCCATATTTATCTGCATCCATGTGACATTACTAAAAACCTAGTGAGCTGTCCGGATATACATTACTTTATATCATCCCAATCTGTTCATTCCTCCCTATGACATGGACTCGACTGATCGCTGACCATATGCAAAAGTCGAACGAGTCAGTCAAATCCATAGTTGAAGACACCTCTCACTAACCATACATAACTTTGTTGTTCCAACCATGGGTCAAAGAAACGGAGTGTGATGGACAGTGTTGAGTAGAATTAAAGAAAGAAATCTGCTGATGGATGTGTATGTTGGAAAAGCAGCTTGAAGGTTATGTTGTAGAAGTCCGTGCCCTGAGTTAAATGCTGTACATTGTTACTAGTTATTACTTAATAAAACGACTGTAGTTGTTGGTAGTGTATTCTATTATTTGCGATATAATATTTGTTAGTGCTTTGTTTTTCTTGTTAAAAAACATGTACCAGTAGAGTGGAAAAACAAGTTGCCTCTATATTGACGCTATTATCATATACAGTACATCTGATTTATGACACCAAATGACAGCCATTTTGAGAGTTAATGAGCAAGCCTAGCAACCACAGATCCCTTCCCAATCAACAACAATGTTAATCAAACAGATTTTGAGAGCCAACAACGATTACTTTGGAGAAAATTATGATCCAGAGCCTTGTATATTTGAGCCCGAACACAGAGGATGAGCAATACGTTTTCAAAGCGAAGTGCTAAATGAATATAGATTCATTGAAACACTGGCATCAGCAACTTTGCTTGGTGTGAAACATACAAACTAACTATAACAAACCATCATAAAACAAACACTGTACAACTTCCACTCTCGCTGGAATGCCGACCGACGGGACGCTCACATAATTCCGGTTAAATGAAGAATCAATCAAAATCCTCACAATGGGTTACAAAAAAGTTGCCGCAACGATCGTCTTTTTGTGTCTTTTTTGCCATCTCGGGGGAAGCAGAAGCAGCCGCCGGCTCAGTGTGTCAACAATAGCAGCATAGGCTAGCATTAGCTCACTGCTTTCAATGCGCCGCTAAAATAGGCCGTCTGCGCTCACGCTTAAGGACAAATTTCACCACATCTAGTGTGTGTGTGACAATCATTGGTACTTTAATCTTTTTAATTTAATAACAATATAACTCATATTTGGTTCATTTTTAGGTCACAACATGTAAATGGAATATTGTTGGCCATTACTGGATTTTTTTAGAGGGTATAATGGGCACAATAGAGGACCCTCCATCTGTTGACTTAATTGTTAGCTATTTATTTACGATTTCAAATGCATTAAAAAAAATGCCAAGCATGTGTTCTTGTCTTACATAAAGATTGTGAATGATAAACACCACATCTTTCAAATGTTTGTGTCTTTCTAGTATGACTGATCTGATATAGTCAGAGTGCAGAAGCGTTCCTCCAGTGACTTAGAATCTATGGAAATTGCCGAAGATATTCAGAGCGTAATATTCAAAAAGGCCGACTGAATTTGTGGCATTTTGTGAAGTTTAGTTTGTATTTTCACATACTTTGCGGATTTTAAATACAGTTGGATATGATTTAATGGATACAATGAAACGCAATTAAGCATATAACTTGTCAACTTATTTTTCTACTTTTTTGCAATAATGACATTTAAAGTCATTTCAATGGGGCACTGTGATTTGAGATACGAGTATTTTGGGCTATGAGCTTTGTCATAGAACCAATTAAACTTGGTAGCCAAGTTACTACTGTATGCACACATGTACCATTACACCCCAAATGAATGCTAACAAACATTTGAATGGATGAATTTGCTTCTGTTGCTTGTCACGGAATTACGCTATTTTTAATTACTAATACAATAAATGTAAATGAGTTGGAACGTGCTTAATGCTTACACCGTAGTACTTTGTGAATGTGTTTAACATCCATACTAGCGTAGTGTTGTCAAAAAGAATTAATTGACACCCTACATCAGTAGTCCCCAACCACCGGGCCACGGCCCGGTACCGGTCCGTGGATTGATTGGTACTGGGCCGCACAAGAAATAAAATAAATAAATTTAAAAAATATTTGTATTTATTTATTTTTTAAATTTTATTAAATCAACATAGAAAACACAAGATACACTTACAATTAGTGCAGCAACCCAAAAAACCTCCCTAGCCCA